>NC_037682.1:103600964-103642020 GCF_003255815.1 Theropithecus gelada | reverse complement strand
TATTTTTTTATTTTTTTATTTTTTTTTGAGACGGAGTCTCGCTCTGTCGCCCAGGCTGGAGTGCAGTGGCGGGATCTCAGCTCACTGCAAGCTCCGCCTCCCGGGTTTACGCCATTCTCCTGCCTCAGCCTCCCGAGTAGCTGGGACTACAGGCGCCGGCCACCGCGCCCGGCTAGTTTTTTTTGTATTTTTTAGTAGAGACGGGGTTTCACCGCGTTAGCCAGGATGGTCTCGATCTCCTGACCTCGTGATCCGCCCGTCTCGGCCTCCCAAAGTGCTGGGATTACAGGCTTGAGCCACCGCGCCCGGCCAGAATTCTTTTAAGTAACCAAAAGCTTCGTTATGTTTCAAATGTTTGCTACCAAAACTTAACTGTAAGCTGTTGAAGGCAGGAAGAGTGTCTGCGTGGTTCTTCCATGTAGCCCCAGAGCTTAGTATCCACTAAATAGCGGCGGCTGATTGTGTCTTTGGAATCAATGAACAAAAAGTCACCTAGACGTTTTGTTAGGTACGCTTCTCTTGTAAAGTTGTCTTTTAATTAGGAAACATATCGTTTCTGAACTGAAGGTGACATTAAATAAGGAGGAAGCATATGCTGTGTATCACCGCCTCCCCAGTGTACAGATGGTTAGAGAACACCAAGAACACAAGAAGAAGTTGGAGGAAAAAATTGTTTAAAACAAGATTTTAGCCAGGAGCGGTGGTGCACGCCTGTAGTCCCAGCAATACTTGAGAGGCTGAGGTTGGGGAATCACTTGCGGGCGCAAGTTGGGGACAAATAACAGACGGAAAGGGGTGGAAAGTGGTAGGGTCCTAGGGGAGGCATCCGAAAGGGTGAGACGGGGCCTAAGACATGGGAAGGGCACGACTGAGAGGGAGGGGCCTAAAAAGGCACCTCGAGTTTGAGACCGGCCTGGGCAGCATAGTGAGACAACCATCTCTAAAAAAAAAAAATTAAAAAAAAATCCTAATCTTGCTAACAATTAATTTGGAAAAGTAAAACAGATTGGATATACTGTTTCATGCCTACTTAAATTGGAATGTTTAAGCAGGTACAGTTGCCTATCAGAATAGTATGTAAGCAATATAATTGAGAAATATAAAATTTCCAGATTAAATGAAAAGGCTTATTTGAAATAATATGAAGAGGAGGGCAATTCTATTGTTACAATTATGTACAACTTATGAATTAACAATTGGAAGAAGCAATGGAAGAATAATTGTAATTAGTGAAAGGACTTATAAATTTTTACTATTATTTGGGGATGGAGTCTCACTGTCACCCAGGCTGAAGTGCAGTGGCATGATCCCGACTCACTGCAACCTCCACCTCCCAGGTTCAAGTGATTCTCCTGCCTCAGCCTCCCGAGTGCTGGGATTACAGATACGTGCCACCATGCCCAGCTAATTTTGTATTTTTAGTAGATAGGGGGTTTCACCATGTTAGTAAGGCTGGTCTCAAACTCCGACTTCAGGTAATCCGCCCACCTCAGCCTCCCAAAGTGCTGAGATTACAGGGGTGAGCCACAAGCCCGTCCAGGACTTACAAATTATTATAAAAATGTTTTTGAGTTGGCTAAAATATCTTGCTGCTTTTGCTGCATTTGAACTTAATAACTGTTCACGCGTCCATGTGAAGAGATCACCAAACAGGCTTTGTGTGAGCAACAAGGCTGTCTACTTCACCTGGGTGCAGGTGGGCTGAGTCCGAAAAAGGAGTCAGCAAGGGTGATGGGATTATCATGAGTTCTTACAGGTTTTGGGATAGGCGGTGGAGTTAAGAGCAATGTTTGGGGGCAGGGGGTGAGGCTCACCAAGTGCATTCTCAAGGGTGGGGAGAATTACAAAGAAACTTCCTAAGGGTGGGGGAGATTACAAAGTACATCTCAGTTAGGGTGGGGCAGAAACAAATCACAATGGTGGAATGTCATCAGTTAAGCTATTTTCACTTCTGTGGATCTTCAGTTGCTTCAGGCCATCTGGATGTATATGTGCAGGTCGCTGGGGATATGATGGCTTAGCTTGGGCTCAGAGGCCTGACAATAACTGGATCTAAATTAGCCTTTGGTATAAAGTATGAGGTGATCTGCAGGATCTGCTGTGCACTTAGGTATGCTTGCTTAAACCCTGTTTTGCATTTTTCACAGAATAGTGAGTTTGTGCCCTGAATATAGTTTTGACTTAAGTGTAGCTAAATTATAGGAATGTATAGCTCAAACAGTCCAGAGATGGCAAGCTTACACCAGAGGTGGGCTAGGAATGTTTAGTTTGTCAGATCAGTCCTGAGAGAACAAGCTTGAATTCTACTAAACAGATTGGATAAAGGAAATTATGGAAAAGGAGACTCAAGACTCAAAGGTTTGAAGTAGAGAGACTTAGAATGGTGGTATCACTGATACTGAGAAAGAGAAATTAGTTGGTAGTGAAAGATTATGAGTTATGTACATATTTAATTTTAACATAATGGGATAGCAAATTAATAGTTGAAAATACATAATTGGAAGTCGAAGGCACTCAGGGATAAAGAATTTAATATAGCAAACATTTAAGTTGAAGTGGTAAGAGGCATTTAACAGGCAGCTTTCAAATGATTTGGGAATTCTGGTCATTTTAAATACACATTTCTGAAAGAGTTCTTAATGTTTGCATACATGACTTTTGTCATAGAGTTTATACTCTTGGGTTCTTATTTGTTTGCATGTTTACATATAATTTCAAAATAATTGCTAAATAAATTGTCCTTGAAATAGCCTATGTACTTACACAGAAATACTAATTGTAAAATATCTGTAGCAATAAAGTAATCCTTATCTCCACTCCACATAGTGAGTAAACATGCTGCCAGGGAGATCACTTGAGGAAATTTGTTTTCACTAAATGTAAATGGCTTTATTGATTAATCTCATCAATAAACACAAGTGAAAATCATTAATGATATTTAGTTTGCAAACTCCATTTTATTCATAGTTCGTGGTTTTTTAAATTAGTTCACAAATCTGGTACATACTGGCAGTTAAAACTGGTTATCACTTTCATAATCAGAAGCCTCTGGTGTAACAAAGTCTTCATGAAAACATATTGTAAAACAGGGAGAATACACAGTAATAATCTCTTTGAAAGCAATGGCTGCAAACATCCATGTTTCTAAGAAAATATAACTTTACATATATATGTATTTTAAGCAAGCTATACCTCTTACGTAAATTCAGACAGAATGAGTGTGCAATCATAATGCTTATTTTATGGAAACAGTGAAAATAATTTTAATTATGACCTAAATGCTTTTAAGTAATTACAGTCCTCTTGGATTGGATATAGAGTATAAAGATATTTTCCCTAATTTGCAACCATCCTGGTCAAAAAGAGCTGAAAAGTTGGTAAGTAGAATTGCCATAACCAAGTAAGTTTAAAACAAATTCTTCAAATTTAAAAATATAAAAATTGTAAAGTGTCCCAATCTCCCCAGCTAATTTAGGGAACTGAGCAAGAAGAGAACATTCTTCAGTTTTTAAATGACTTTTTTTTTTTTTTTTTTTTTTGGAGATGGGGTCCTGCTCTGTAGCCTAGGCTAGAGTGCAGTGGCATGATTAGCTCACTGCAAATTCAAACTCCTGTGCTCAAGCAATCTTCCCACCTCAACCTCCTGAGTAGCTGCGACTACAGGTATGTGCCACCATCCCCAGCTACTTTTGTAATAAAATTTCTTGGTAGAGATGGAGTCTTGCTATGTTGCCCAGGTTGGTCTTGAACTCCTGGGCTCAAGCAGTCTTCCTGCATCGGCCTCCCAAAGTGCTGGGATTACAGGCATGAGCCACCACACTCAGCCTTAAATGAAGATTTTTTAAGGAATTGAGCATTCAACTAAACTCGTTTTTGTGAAATGGTCATTTTGTTTTAACCTAACATGGTTTAGAGATTATTTTATGAACTCTTAAGCATTCTGGTTCCTCAGTTTTCTCAAAGAAATAGAACTTTAGCAAGTAGCAAGACAAGATACCCCACCAATGCCACCAGGGCACAATACTATGAGTAAGTCAGGAGGCCTCCTAGAATGCAGCCAAATAGGAAATTCCAGACAGAATCAGTCTTGCATACTTCTGCTCAGAAGGCTCCTCTCGCTTTGGAAACTGGAATGAAAATCACCAACAGGATCCTCATTTTACACAGGAGTTATGAGAGGTACATCCTCTAGCAGAGATGCTTGGTCATGTACCTGTGGTATATGAGATTACCTAGCTAAAGGGGAAAAAAATGATGTCAATGTTCTCCCATGAACTCAACTTTAGCTTGTTATGGAGGAACTGAGGCCATGCAGCTCCTTTTCCAAAAGACAGATATAAAAGCCAAATAAGGTAGAAGACTTTGGAAATTTTCTCTGAAAAGTTAAAATTCCACGTAACAGTAAGACTGTTTGCTGAGAGAAAACTGACAAGTAAAAATTGGTTTAAGAGACATTCAAGACAAACTGTATTGGAAATACAATAATGAATTTTGGCCTGATAGCCTTCATGCTGTCTTATAGCAAAACACTAAAATTCATGCAACAGAGAAACTGGTGACATGAGGACTTTTTCTCCAGACTTCCTGGGGAAAAACTGAGAGAATATACTATTTTCTTCTGTTTGCTTTCGAAATGAATTCTTTCTTTTGGCTGACTTTCCCAAACTTTCCCAATCGTTTCTGATGAAAAATTCTTCAATAGGAAAAGACCAGGTAAATTTACATGAAAGACATCAAGTGTCTTTTGAGCTCCTTCTCTCTGCCAGAGGAGCAATCAACTGGATTACAGAAAACTACCTTCACAACTAAAACAGGTAGAGTTGGAACAGGAATTAGTTGTCATTAGTATACTCGTAATAAAATAAAGCTTGTTCTGAAACCACAAGGGGTGGTAAGAAGAGACTGTATAAAAGCTACTGGGTTCTCTAGAAAATGGATACAGTATACAGAATGTGAGAAGATACAGAACTCACACTCCAGTTATAAAAATAGACATGGTTCTCAGACAAAAAGCAAATGAGTACAAAAGAATTCTCCAAACATGAACTATTTTTAAAAGACACATCTATATAAAACAACAAGATGTCATCTCAGAGCTCTAAAGAGTAGTTTGTTGAGTGAGCCAGGGAGTGAAAAGGGGAGATGAATTGGAGACAGACAGGTCAAGAACCCAGAAGGGATGTGTCCTACTCTTGTGTTTGGCAGTGTACATTGGAGGTCACAGGCAGACAGACTGCTTTTGGTAATACATAATATAAATAATAATGGCTGATTGGTTGATGGTGCTTGATGGATGAATGAGAAAACCCAGGTTATCAAATAATCTCTGCAGTTGAACTGTTAGCTTCTTCACTTGACAATGTTGCACATGAGAAATGATTCTAGGTTTTTTTTACCCAGAATGATCCCTGCCATTCACAACTCATGCTCCACGCCCCATGGTTTCTATTGTGCCCTAAAGGATCAGCCTAGACTAAATACATAAATAGAAAATAACTGGCCTTGAAATGAGGAGGGGCAGACAAGCACTTCATGCTCAGTACTTATAAATCACAAAGAAATGCTGAAATTAATGGTCTGTCTCCTTTTACTACAAAGGAGATGCCATGAGTTAAAGTCATGAAACAAAGAAAGTCAAAAAGATATGGGTAGCAGCACCTTTCCATACCCGCCTGGATTTTCAAGGAGCTTTTCACTCCTTAGGCCTTTCAAACACAAAGTTCATCAGTTTGAAGAAAAAGAAATGGCTCTAAAGTTAAAGAGTCCCCAGAGAAAACTAACAGTACATAATAGGCCCTATGTGGGCAAAAGGACAAGCTGCAGAACCAGTTAAGACAGAAGAGGCAGCCCAAGGTCTTACTAAATTACAGTTTTAGCATAGTGTAGCACAATATGGGCAGCCCTTTTTCCATCCAAGCAACAATTCAGCACCATCCATGTCCGGTTCAAAAGATTACTGAAGACTGGGCTTTCATCTTTGGTACCACCTCATTGAGTTATTCTTGGTTTGCAGTAGGTTCAAAGAAACAGAAAAGCTGGTACCTTTGCCTTGTCTGTGAGTACAAACGCTGGGACTCTGATTGCTGCAACCATTGAGGCCAATTAAAATAATACTGTAACACACAGGAGTGATGCATCCAATTCCTAGTTTCCAGATAATAGCAGCCATGCCCCTATAGAGGCGGGATCATCCATCCCCATCGTTTAAGGCCTTCGGTTTGTTGTCCTCAGAGTAGAATAGTACACTGTGTTCCCACGGACAAGGAACTCCAGATGAACCCATGGTCTACATTTGGACAGAATTTTAAGTACCAGATATGCCAGGCACAGAAATAGGACTGACCTGTGGCCATCATACTTGGAGAAGCTTCTGTTTTGGCATACAAACTAGAAACTTCTTAGCGTATTCTGGTTTTAGTTCCCTTTCCTGAGTGAAGCAGCCAGGGAGTGACCAGGTTCCATAAGCCCTCAATCTGATACTTGGCATTAATTCTCTCCATGGTCTTCTTCCACCCAAGCTACAATTTTCCCTTCCCATCCAGGGATAGCATCATCATCATGGAAAATCTAGAGGGAAAAAAAAAAAGCCACAAGGAAAAACAGGGAATCTCACTCACTAAACAATTGCTGCTAATAAAAATAAGACCTTGAACATATAGAAGAAAGCCTTGAGTTAAGAGTCTATGTCCTTTTGGTCTTGTCCCTAGAACTGCAACTGATATTTTATTTTTTTCTTAGATCCAGACCTATGAAATGGTTTTAAAAAATCCCTAATACTACTTTGCTCATAGAGATTTGTAAGAATTAATAAATTACCAATCACAAAGTACTTTGGGCTTCTTAGAGAAAAGTAGTAGTGTAAGTATTTTAAAAATGAGAAAGTAGAAAATTTAGGTACCAGGCAATATAAAGAAAGGGTGGGGAAAAAAGACTCAACATATTTCTCAGATGGCAGTTATTTTCATTAATTCATTCAACTCATTTCCTAAGCCACTAATAAAACAGGGTTATTAAAACATTTCACTGAGGAAATGTTTACAAAATAAAATTTTACTTTTTCTATAATAACTTTTTTCATTCTGTAACTGCAGTGAATCCACTTGTAATACTATATAACCCAGAACTGTATTCCCCCCAAAAAGTCTGTCTTTGACAAATGGATTAGAAAGAGACGCGTAGGCTAAGAAAATACTTACTCAAGGACTTGGGCATAAGCATACATAACTCCCTAGAAGTTCCTTGATTTCATTATGAGAAATACACAGTTCCATATATCCATGCCTGTTTATTTTGCTCTACATAGGAAGCAAGAAGTTTTCTAAGATTTGGCTACAGATGGAAAATTATTTATTGTCTTAGGTTCTTTATTTTCCCTAACAAAATAATTTAAAATAAAAAGTATATCCAAGTTCTTAGTCAAATGATGAAGTCCTACAACTAAAGAACCTATCAACATCTTGGACTATTCTATGACCACTTGTCTAGGGTAATCAGACCATGGTCTGAGGCTCTGGCAAATTCCTCCGACCTGGTCAGGGAACTCATGTACTTCTGGACACCAGTGCTTGAACAGGAGGCTTCAGGGTTCAGAAAGAAACAAGACCATACAGACTCCCCAGAGATTCTTTACCTCCTCTTTGACAGTGCCAAACTCAGGATCCAGTGCTTTGAAGTGATACCGGTGATTCCCTTCCCGATCAATAGCTGCTTTAAAATCCTTTAGCGTCACCTCCTCCAACCTGCAACACAAAGAGACAGCACTAACATACACTGTTGATCAATAGCTGGAAAGATAAGATGTTAACTTTAAACCCAGCCCCCTGCCAAAGTCAATAAGCAGAAATAGCCCCTCATTAGGTCACTGCCCCTGATAACCCAGATGACTAAAACAGCAGAGGCTGGAGAACCTGTCATCACTAGGGAATGAAAACAGTATTAAATATGGGGTGATGTGAGAATTTAAAATTGACTTATTGCTTCAGGAGCCAAATCACTTTTCTCTGGAAATAAGACATAAAGTCCCTGAAATCAAATTTGTTGAATAACCATAAACATATCAAAGTTCTCTTGATTTTCTTCTTTGCTACAATATCCCAATTCTCTAGGATGGTAGAATCAAATCAAGTATCACCATCTTTATCCCTCTATCTTTAGGAAGCTGGCCTCTAACCCAGACCAAATAAGCAGACTGTCTAGGTAAGGAAAATCCTATAACCTCTCTCAATAGTTGGTTGCAGAGTTTAAATATTTTTATTTCAAAACTATTTCCCTTAAAAGGAAGCACATTAACTTTTTGGAAGGTTTTCAACATAATTTCTCAATAGGGATTAGTTGCAGTCATTGAATAGTAACAAAGATCAATTAGTCATAGTCCTGGAGTGAGTGTCAGGCTGCAATCCATTGTATCAGCAGGAGCTATTTTGAACACTTAAAAAAAAAAATTTTTTTTTCCAAATGCAGAGCAATATTTGCATAGTTATCAGGATTGGAAGTGCTATTGTTGTACCTGTACCTAGTAGTAGACCATGACTTGTCTTTTATAATACCACTGAATAGTGGCAAAGCTGAAACTAGAATCTCTATCTCTCTGGCTCATCTCACTATAGTGAGATCTAACTATACTGCTTCTCAGACACCTTCCAGCTGCTCATATGGGCAGTAATTAATGAGGTTCTGCCTTCCTTTCCTTCTTTACAGTGAAGTATAATGATCCCAGAATCTCACCTCTTTGGTATATTGACCATGAAGGGCGTAAGTGACCGGTCAGTGAAATAGAGCACTTTAGTACAGGTGCTGCTGACAGTTGGAGAGCTCTGTGAGTGAGGCAACTCTACAATGAGAAAGAGACTCTGGTTAGAACATTCATTTGCTCCAAACCACCCATCTGCAGTTATTCAAAATGTTCCGGGAGAACAAAGCTGCCTGAGGTCACAGCCCACAGCTCTCACACCCTTGCCAAACACCATGTCCATATGCTATGATTGCCTAGGACCACGAGCACGACTTGCTTCAGACATGGACGCTATCACGAGGACTGATCATTCCTCACTCATAGTAGGGGAACAGCAACTGATAAAACAGGTGTCATTGCTAAAGATCAAAAAAGGACAGAGAAGCATGGCAAGATTTCAGCCAGGGAGGGCAGACACACAGCAGAAGCTGTAGACTCTGCTAATATTTAGGTTTTGGGGGTTCGTAGTAGAGAATACTCATGTAACTCATAGAAAGAAAAGTCGATAGGAACAAGAACCACAGAAGCAAAGCAACCTTAGAAACTCAGATCCCAGAAGGCTCATGCTCCCAGTCTAAGAGGTACAGAACCTTAGCAACTTAAGATTTATAGTGTTGATGCCATAGTCTTTAACACAGGTTTCTTGATACACTTTTTTTTTTTTTTTTAAAGACAGGGTCTCGCCAGGTGCAGTAACTCACGCCTGTATTTTCCAACACTTTGGGAGGCTGACGCGGGTGGATCACGAGGTCAGGAGTTCAAGAACAGCCTGGCCAACATGGTGAAACCCCATCTCTACTAAAAATACAAAAGTTAGCTGGGCATGGTGGTGCACGCCTGTAATCCCAGTTACTTGGGAGGGTGAGGCAGAGAACTGCTTGAACCCGGGAGGTGGAGGTTGCAGTGAGCCGAGATGGCGACACTGCACTCCAGCCTGGGTGATAGAGCGACACTCCGTCCCCCCAGCAAAAAAAAAAAAAAAAAAGACAGAGTCTCGCTCTATCGCCCAGGCTAGAGTGCAGTGGCACAATCTCAGCTCGCTGCAAGCTCCACCTCCCGGGTTTAAGTCATTCTTGTGCCTCAGCCTCCCGAGTAGCTGGGATAACAGGTGTGTGCCACCACGCCCAGCTAATTTTTGTATTTTTAGTAGAGACAAGGTTTTGCCATGTTGGCCAGGCTGGTCTTGAACTCCCTGCCTCAAGTAATCCACCCACCTTGGCCTCCCAAACTATTGGGATTACGGGCATGGGCCACTGCACCTGGACTGTCTCTATCTTTTAAAAAGGTACTTTTGGAAAAGTATGAGTCCTTGTAATTATGACTTTCATAGGAGAAATGACAAATCAGAAACTTTTATCAAAAACTAATAACTAAACTGTTACTAAAATATCTCCTGCTATTCCACCTATACTGATCTTCCTCTTAACTTATTCTAGGTAGTCAGATTTGCAGCCACAGAACAGTAGTTCTGGGAGGGGGTTTAAAATAAGGAGTATGAAGAATGAATTAATAGAAGGGAAAAAGACAAAGGAAGTTCACCTCTTTGTACAGAAATGGCATTCAGTCTGTTTTCAGAGTTTTTCTTCAAAGAATGCCAACTGGCCAGGCGCGGTGGCTCACGCCTGTAATCCTAGCACTTTGGGAGGTCAAAGTGGGCGGACTGCCTGAGCTCAGGAGTTCAAGACCAGCCTGGGCAACACGGTGAAACCCCGTCTCTACTAAAATATAAAAAATTAGCCAGGCGTGATGGCATGCGCCTGTAGTTCCAGCTACTTGGGAGGCTGAAGCAGGAGAATCGCTTGAACCTGGGAGGCAGAGATTGCAGTGAGCCGAGATTGAGCCACTGCACTCAAGCCTTGGTGACAAAGTGAAACTCCGTCTCCAAAAAAAAAAGAATGCCAATTATTGTAACCTACATGCCATAATTCTCCTTTGCCCCAGCATCTAGCACAGTGCCCAGCACACAGTGGTTGTTGAATAAATAAAATATTCACTTTTAACATTAAAGCTATATATTTAATTTATTCATTCATTCAGCAAACATTTATTGAGTACCTACTGTGTGTTCGATTTGAGAATATAAAAATCAACTATATGTGGTCTCCAACCTCCAAGAGTTTATCATTTAGTATGGATGATAAATACAATTACAAATAATTACAATACACTAAAATCAGATTTCTACAAGCTGTATTGGAAGACTGAAGATGACCAGGTTAATTCCTCCTGGAACAGGTCAGGAAGGGCCCATGGTTGGAGAGTCCTTTTTAAAAGCGCCTTTTAGAAATCATAAGATATAGAAGTTGAAAAGAGTATTCCAAGAAGAGGGAAGGACAGGTGCAGAAGCATGAAATGGGATCATATATTTATAAAACTGTAGGTGAATTACTAAGGCTGGAGCATAATGAATACATCGGGAAGTTGTGAGGTAATTAAGTAGGCAGAGGCCAGATCACAAAAGACTGTGACAGGGTAAGAGTTCAGGATGTTAGTCTTAAGCTATGGAAAGTTACTAAAAGGTAGTGATATGATTAGACAGGCATTTTAGAAAAGTTGATCTCGTGGCAAAGTATGGATTGGATGGGCCAAACTGGAAACCAGAAATCCTGTGTGGTAGTTTAGGTGTTTGTCCCCCGACACCTCATGTTGAAAGTTGATCCCCAATGTTGGAGGTGGGGCCTAATGGCAAGTGTTTGGGTCATGGAGGCAGATTCCTCAAGACTAGATTAATGCCCTCCCTGGGGAGGAGGAGTGAGTACTTACCCATTAGTTCCCACAAAACTGCTTGTTAAAAACAGCCTGGCACCTCCCTCCACTCTCTTGCTTCCTCTCTCCATGTAATCTCAGCACATGCCAACTCCCATTTGCCTTCTGCCGTGAGCGGAAGAGGATTGAGGCTTTCACCAGATGCCCACCTTCCAGCCAGCAGAATTGTGAGCCAAACAAACCTCTTTTCCTCCTAAGTTACCTAGCCTCAGGTATTCCTTTATGGCAACACTCAACTGACTAAGACATCCTGTTAAGAGGCAATGAAAACAATCTGACGCACGATGATAGGAAAGATGTAGCCCTGGAGCCGGAGTAGGGATGGATTTGAAAGACCTTTAGAAAGTCAAAGTCTTAGTACTAGGGACATAGTTGAACACAGGGTATATAAAAGGGAAAAGTAAACAATGACTGAGATTTACAACCTGGGAAGACAGATACATGGTAATACCATTACCTAAGACAGGGGAACACAAGCTGAATTATGTCATCTCATTATTCATTTTAAATGTTTATTGGGTGCCTTATTATGTATCAAGTATTAGAGATACACAAATAAATTAGATATAATCCCCGCCCTTAAGGAGCTCAGAAGTCTAGTGGAGTGACATAGCAAAACAGTTACAATACAATAAAATAAATATGAAAATAATATTGCCATGGACTGAATTGTGTCCCACCACCAACTTCATATGTTGAAGCCCTTATCTGCTATTTGATTGTATTGGAGATAGGGCCTTTAAGGAGGTAATTAAGATTACATAAGGTCCTACGGGTGGAGCCCTGATCCAACAGAACTGGTGTCCTTATAAGAGATACCAAAGCTTTCTCTCCCCCATGTGAGGACACAGAGAGAAGGTGGCCTTCTACAAGCCAGGCAAGGAGCCCTCACCAAAACCTGGCCATGCTGGCAACCTGATCTTGTAGTTCTAGCCTCCAGAACTGTAAGAAAATTAATTTACGTTGTTTAAGAGAGTTTAAGGTATTTTGCAATGGCAGCCCAAGCTGACTAATACAAATGTTATGTACACATTTGGGGAGAATTTCAAAGAAAGAGTAATCATGATGTCAAATGCTACACAGGGGTCTAATAGGCAAAGACTCATTTGGTAAATATATCATTGATGATACTAGTGAAAAGTCGATTCAGATGACTAATAAAGAAGAATGAGTTGGACTGCATAGACTTTTCAAGTAAAAAAGCAAAATAAGAGTAATGAGGGAGAACTTGTCTCACCCAACATAAAGCCATATGACAAAATGATAGTTATTACAGTATTATGGCATTACTATAAAAAACATGTACAAAAAAACTAGACGATAAATGGCTGAGAAACATATCCTTGTGTGTGTCTACAAATTTAATACATGATTTTGAAAAGTACCACAAAACAGGTGATTAATAGTTATAGCTTATAAGTTTACATTTATTATCCATTTAGAGTTGACTTTTGCATATGGTATGAGGTATAGGTCAAACTTGCTTAAAAAAATAGATCTTTAAGAAAAGCCTATCCCTTTACCATTGAATTGTCTTTGCACTATTGTAGAAAATCAACTGGTAAATGTGTGTCTATTTTTAACTCTATGCTGTTCCACTCATCTATTTATCTACCAATTCACCAATACTACACTGTCTTGATTACCCTAACTTTACAGTTAGTTCTGATATCAGACAGTATGGTCCACCAACTGCATTGTTCATCTTTTTCACCATTTGGGTTGGGAGGGCAGTTAATTCTAGTCCCCTTATTCTTTCCTATAAATTTTAGAATTGGCTTGTTTTTATCTACAAAAGCCTGGTAGGATTTTCATTGGAACTGCATTGAAGCTATAGATCATTTGGGGAAGAACAGGCCATCTTAACAATGTTGAGTACTCCAATCCATAAACATAGTATACCTCTCTGTTTATTTAAATCTTTATTTCATCCTTGTTTTATAGTTCTCAGTATAGTCACTGCACATATTTTATGAAGTTTATACCTAAGATTTTCATGAGGGCTTTTCTTTTTCTTTTTTCTTTTTTATTATACTTTAAGTTCTAGGGTGCATGTGCACAACGTGCAGGTTTGTTACACAGGTATACATGTGCCATGTTGGTTTGCTGCACCCATCAACTCGTCATTTACATTAGGTATTTCTCCTAATGCTATCCCTCCCTGAGTTCCCCACCCCATGACAGGCCTCAGTGTGTGATGTTCCCTGCCCTGAGTCCAAGTATTCTCATTGTTCAGATTCCCACCTATGAGTGAGGACATGCAGTGTTTGGTTTTCGGTCCTTGTGATAGTTTGCTGAGAATGATGGTTTCCAGTTTCATCCATGTCCCTGCAAAGGACATGAACTCATCCTTTTTTATGGCTGTGAAGTATTCCATTGTGTATATGTGCCACATTTTCTTAATCCAGTCTATCACTGATGGACATTTGGGTTGGTTCCAAGTCTTTGCAATTGTGAATAGTGCTGCAATAAACATGTGTGTGCATGTGTCCTTATAGTAGCATGATTTATAATCCTTTGGGTATATATCCAGTAATGGGATTGCTGGGTCAAATGGTATTTCTAGTCTAGATCCTTGAGGAATCGCCACACTGTCTTCCACAATGGCTGAACTAATTTACACTTCCACCAACAGTGTAAAAGCATTCCTATTTCTCCACATCCTCTCCAGCATCTGTGGTCTCCTGACTTTTTAATGATCGCCATTATAACTGGTGTGAGATAGTATCTCGTTGTGGTTTTGATTTGCATTTCTCTGATGACCAGGGATGATGAGCTTTTTTTCATATGTTTGTTGACTGCAGAAATGTCTTCTTTTGAGAAGTGTCTATTCATATCCTTTGCCCACTCTGATGGGGTTGCTTTTTTCTTGTAAATTTGTTTAAGTTCTTTGTAGATTCTGGGTATTAGCCCTTTGTCAGATGGGCAGATTGCAAAAATTTTCTCCCATTCTGCAGGTTGCCTGTTCACTCTGATGGTAGTTTCTTTTCCTGTGCAGAAGCTCTTTAGTTTAATGAGATCCCATTTGTCAATTTTGGCTTTTGCTGCTGTTGCTTTTGGTGTTTTAGACATGAAGTCTTTGCCCATGCCTATGTCCTGAATGGTACTACCTAGGTTTTCCTCTAGGGTTTTTATGGTATTAGGTCTAACATTTAAGTCTCTAATCCATCTTGAATTAATTTTCGTATAAGGAGTAAGGAAAGGATCCAGTTTCAGCTTTCTACTTATGGTTAGCCAATTTTCCCAGCACCATTTATTAAATAGGGAATCCTTTCCCCATTTCTTGTTTCTCTCAGGTTTGTCAAAGATCAGATGGCTGTAGATGAGTGGTATTATTTCTGAGGACTCTATTCTGTTCCATTGGTCTATATCTCTTGTTTTGGTACCAGTTCCATGCTGTTCTGGTTACTGTAGCCTTGTAGTATAGTTTGAAGTCAGGTAGCGTGATGCCTGCAGCTTTGTTCCTTTGCTTAGGATTGCCTTGGCAATGCAGGCTCTTTTTGGTTTCATATGAACTTTAAAGTAGTTTTTTCCAATTCTGTGAAGAAAGACTTTGGTAGCTTGATGGGAATGGCATTGAATCTATAAATTACCATGGGCAGTGTGGCCATTTTCATATTTATTTTTCCTATCCATGAGCATGGAATGTTCTTCCATTTGTTTGTGTCCTCTTTTATTTCCTTGAGCAGTGGGGTTTGTAGTTCCCCATGAAGAGGTCCTTCACATCCCTCGTAAGTTGGATTCCTAGGTATTTTATTCTCTTTGTAGCAATTGTGAATGGGAGTCCACTCATGATTTGGCTGTTTGTTATTGGTGTATAGGAATGCTTGTGATTTTTGCACATTGACTTTGTATTCTGAGACTTTGCGGAGATTCTGGGCTGAGATGATGGGGTTTTCTAAATATACTATCATGTCATCTACAAACATAGACAATTTGACTTCCTCTTTTCCAAACTGAATACCCTTTATTTCTTTCTCTTGCCTGATTGCCCTGGCCAGAACTTCCAATACTGTTGAAAAGGAGTGGTGAGAGAGGGCATCCCTGTCTTGCGCCAGTTTTCAAAGGAAATGCTTCCAGTTTTTGCCCATTCAATATGATATTGGCTGTGGGTTTATAAAACTAGTTCTTATTATTTTGAGATACATTCCATCAATACCTAGTTTATTGAGAGATTTTAGCATGAAGGGCTGTTGAATTCTGTTGAAGGCCTTTTCTGCATCTATTGAGATAATCATGTGGTTTTTGTCTTTGGTTCTGTTTATGTGATGCATTACATTTATTGATTTGAGTATGTTGAACCAGCCTTGCATCCCAGGGATGAAGCCAACTTGATCATGGTGGATAAGCTTTTTGATGTGCTGCTGGATTCGGTTTGCCAGTATTTTATTGAAGATTTTTGCATCGATGTTCATCGGGATATTGGCCTAAAATTCTCTTTTTTTGTTGTGCCTCTGCCAGGTTTTGGTATCAGGATGATGTTGGCTTCATAAAATGAGTTAGGGAGGAGTCCCTCCTTTTCTGTTGATTGGAATAGTTTCAGAAGGAATGCTACCAGCTCCTCTTGGTACCTTTGGTAGAATTCAGCTGTAAATCCATCTGGTCCTGGACATTTTTTAGTTGGTAGGCTATTAATTATTGCTTCAATTTCAGAGCCGGTTATTGGCCTATTCAGAGATTCAACTTCTTCCCGGTTTAGTCTTGGGAGGGTGTATGTGTCCAGGAATTTGTCCATTTCTTCTAGATTTTCTAGTTTATTTGGTGGAGGTGTTTATAGTATTCTCTGATGGTAGTTTGTATTTTCTGTGGGATTGGTGGTGATATCCCCTTTATCATTTTTTATTGCATCAATTTGATGCCTCTCTCTTTTCTTCTTTATTAGTCTTGCTAGCCATCCATCAGTTTTGTTGATGCTTTCAAAAAACCAACTCCTGGATTCATTGGTTTTTTGAAGTTTTTTTTGTGTCTCCATCTCCTTCAGTTCTGCTCTGATCTTAGTTATTTCTTGCCTTCTGTTAGCGTTTGAATTTCTTTGCTTTTGCTTTTCTAGTTCTTTTAATTGTGATGTTAAGGTGTCAATTTTATATCTTTCCTGCTTTCTCTTGTGGGCATTTAGTGCTATAAATTTCCCTCTACACACTGCTTTAAATGTGTCTCAGATATTCTGGTATGTTGTGTCTTTGTTCTTATTGGTTTCAAAGAACATCTTGATTTCTGCCTTCATTTCGTTATGTACCCAGTAGTCATTCAGGAGCAGGGTGTTCAGTCTCCATGTAGTTGTGCGTTTTTGAGTGAGTTTCTTAATCCTGAGTTCTAATTTGATTGCACTGTGGTCTGAGAGACAGTTTGTTGTGATTTCTGTTTTTTACATTTGCTGAGGATTGCTTTACTTCCAACTATGTGGTCAATTTTAGAATAAGTGTGATGTGGTGCTAAGAAGAATGTATATTCTGTTGATTTGGGGTGGAGAGTTCTGTAGATGTGTATTAGGTCTGCTTGGTGCAGAGCTGAGTTCAAGTCCTGGATATCCTTGTTAACCTTCTGTCTCACTGATCTGTCTAATGTTGACAGTGTGGTGTTAAAGTCTCCCATTATTATTGTATGGGAGTCTAAGTCTCTTTGTAGGTCTCTAAGGACTTGCTTTGTGAATATTGGTGCTCCTGTATTGGGTGCATATATATTTAGGATAGTTAGCTCTTCTTGTTGAATTGATCCCTTTACTATTATGTAATGGCCTTGTGTCTTTTGATCTTTGTTGGTTTAAAGTCTGTTTTATCAGAGACTAGGATTTCAACCGCCCCCCCCTTTTTTTTTCTTTGCATTTCCTTGGTAGATCTTGTTCCAACCCTTTATTTTGAGCCTATGTGTGTCTCTGCACGTGAGATGGGTCTCCTAAGTACAGCACACTGATGGGTTTGACTCTATCCAATTTGCCAGTCCATCACTTTTAATTGGGGCATTTAGCCCATTTACATTTAAGGTTAACATTGTTATGTGTGAATTTGATCCTGTCATTATGATGTTAGCTGGTTATTTTGCCCATTAATTGATGCAATTTCTTCATAGCATCGATGGTCTTGACAATTTGGCATGTTTTTGCAGTGGCTGGTACCAGTTGTTCTTTTCTATGTTTAGTGCTTCCCTCAGGAGCTCTTATAAGGCAGTCCTGGTGGTGACAAAATCTCTTAGCATTTGCTTGTCCATAAAGGATTTTATTTCTCCTTCACTTATGAAGCTTAGTTTGGCTGGATATGAAATTCTGGGTTGAATTTTTTTTTTTTTTAAGAATGTTGAATATTGGCTCCCACTCTCTTCTGGCTTGTAGAGTTTCTGCCGAGAGATCCGCTGTTAGTCTGTTTCCCTTTGTGGGTAACCTGACCTTTCTCTCTGGCTGCCCTTAACATTTTTTCCTCCATTTCTACCTTGGTGAATCTGACAATTATGTGTCTTGGGTTGCTCTTCTTGAAGAGTATCTTTGTGGTGTTCTCTGTATTTCCTGAATTTGAATGTTGGCCTGCCTTGCTAGGTTGGGGAAATTCTCCTGGATAATATCCTGAAGAGTGTTTTCCAACTTGGTTCCATTCTCCCCGTCACTTTCAGGTACACCAATCAAACATAGATTTGGTCTTTTCACATAGTCCCATATTTCTTGGAGGCTTTGTTTGTTTCTTTTTACTCTTCTTTCTCTAAACTTCTCTTCTCACTTTATTTCATTAATTTGATCTTCAATCACCGATACCCTTTCTTCCACTTGATCGCATTGGCTATTGAAGCTTGTGCATGTGTCACAAAGTTCTTGTGCCATGGTTTTCAGTTCCATCAGGTCATTTAAGGTCTTCCCCACACTGTTTATTCTAGTTAGCCACTCATCTCATCTTCTTTTAAGGTTTTTAGCTTCCTTGCGATGGGTTTGAACATCCTCCTTTAGCTCGGAGAAGTTTATTACCAACCTTTTGAAGCCTACTTCTGTCAACTCGTCAAAGTCATTCTCCGTCCAACTTTGTTCTGTTGCTGGCAAGGAGCTGTGATCCTTTGGAGGAGAAGAGGTGCTCTGGTTTTTAGAATTTTCAGCTTTTCTGCTCTGGTTTCTCCCCGTCTTTGTGGTTTTATCTACCTTTGGTCTTTGATGTTGATGACCTACAGATGGGGTTTTGGTGTGGATGTCCTTTTTGTTGATGTTGTTGCTATTCCTTTCTGTTCATTAGTTTTCCTTCCAACAGTCAGGTCCCTCAGCTGCAGGTCTGTTGGAGTTTGCTGGAGGTCCACTCCAGACCCTGTTTGCCTGGGTATCACCAGTGGAGGCTGCAGAACAGCAAATATTGCAGAACAGCAAATATTGCTGCCTGATCTTTCCTCTGTAAGCTTTGTCCCAGAGGGGCACTTGCCTGTATGAGGTGTAAGTCGTCCCCTACTGGGAGGTATCTCCCAGTTAGGCTACACGGGGGTCAGGGACCCACTTGAGGAGTCTGTCTGTTCTCAGAGCTCAAACACCGTGCTGATAGAACCACTGCTCTCTTTAGAGCTGTCAGACAGGGACGTTTAAGTCTGCATAAGTTTCTGCTGTCTTTTGTTCAGCTATGCCCTGCCCCCAATGGTGGGGTCTACAGAGGCAGCAGGCCTGGCTGAGCTGTGGTGGGCTCCGCCTAGTTCGAGCTTCTGGGCAGCTTTGTTTACCTACTCAAGCCTCAGCAATGGTGGACGCCCCTCCCACTGCCAGGTTGTTGCCTCACAGTGTGATCTCAGATTGCTGTGCTAGCAGTGAGCAAGCCTTCATGTGTGTGTGGGACCCCCCAAGCCAGGCACTGGACAGTATCTCCTGGTCTGCGTTTGCTAAGACCAGGAAATGGAAATGCACAGTATCTGGGGGAGGAGTGTCCCATTTTTCCCAGGTACAGTCTGTCAGGGATTCCCTTGGCTAGGAAAGGGAAATCTCCCAACGCCTTGCACTTCCTGGGTGAGGTGATGTCCCGCCCTGCTTTGGCTCGCCTTCCATGGAGTGCACCCACTGTCCAATGAGATGAACCAGGTACCTCAGTTGGAAATGCAGAAATCACTTGTCTTCTGCGTCGATCCCGCTGGGAGCTGCAGACCGGAGCTGTTCCTATTTGGCTATCTTGGAACCCGTCCCAGGTTTTTCTTTTTCTAAGAGATGGGGTCTTGCTATGTTGGCCAGGTTGGTTTTGAACACCTGGCCTCAAGTGATCCTCCCACCTTGGCCTCCCAAAGTGCTGGGATTACAGGCTTGAGCCACCACACCCAGCCCTCATGGGGGAATTTTTGGTGTTACTATAAGTGATTCTTTTACAATTTTTTCCATTTCCAAATATTCATTGCTAGTATATACAAGAAGTAGTTTTTATTTTAGTTGACCTTGTGTCCTGTGACTTTGCTAAACTCCCTTCTTAGATACAATAGCTTTATTATAGATTCTTTGGGATTTTCTTTTTAGACAATCATGTCATCTACAACACAAGCCATGCTAAAGTTACTTCTTAGACACAGTAACTTTATTATAGTTTCTTTGGGATTTTCTATATAGACAATCATGTTATCTATAAACAGAGGCTGTTTTGTGCCTTCCTTTCCAATCTCTATGCCTTTTCTTTCTTTTCCTTGCATCTGTGTTCATTAGAGATACTGGTTTTGGTGTCAGGGTAAAATAAAATGTACTGGGAAGTGTTCCATCCTCTTCTACTTTCTAGAAGGATTTACGTAGAATTAGTATTATTTATTCCTGAAGTGCACCCATCTGGTCCTGAAGTTTTCTTCAATGGAGGATTTTAAACTAAAAATTAAATTTCTTTAATAACTATAAAACTAGGTTATCTATTTTCTTTTAAGTTTTGGTAGTTTGTATCTTTTAAGGAATTTATCCATTTTGTCAAATTGTTAGATTTATGAATAAAAAGTTTTTTCTAATACTCCTTTATTGTGCTTTTAATGTTTACAACATCTATAGTAATGTTGCCTCTTTCAATTCTTCTTCTTTTTTTTTTTTTTTTTTTGAGACCGTCTCACTCTGTTGCCCAGGCTAGAGTACAGTGGTGTAATCTTGGCTCACTGCAACTTCTGCCTCCTCGTTTCCTGGGTTCAAGTGATTCTCCTGCCTCAGCCTCCCGAGTAGCTGAGATTACAGGCACCTGCCACCATGCATGGCTGGTGTTTGTATTTTTAGTAGAGATGGGGTTTCGACATGTTGGCCAGGCTGGTCTCGAACTCCTCACCTCAAGTGATCCACCCACCTCGGCCTCCCAAGTGCTGGGATTACAAGCGTGAACCACTGTGCCCTGCCTGTTTCACTTCTAATATTGGTATCTTCTATCTTCTTTTTATCTTGGTCAGTTTGTCTATAGATTTATCAACTTTATTAAACTTTCCAAATAACCAAATTTTGGGTTGATTTTTTTCCCTATTTTCTAGTTTCAGTGTATTTTATTTCCAGTCTCATATTTATCCCTTCTTTTTGCTTGCTTTGAATTTAGTTTGCTTTTCTTTATCATGTTTCTTAAGGTAGCTTAAATTATTGAGTTCATTCATTGAAAACTCTTCTCATGTATAAAGAGTACTTAATGCTATGAATTTCCTTCTAAGCACTGTTTTTGTCACATCTCACAAATTTTTATTGTGTTTTCATTTTCTACTCAATTCAAAATATTTTGTAATTTCCTTTATGAATTCCTCTTTGACCCAAAGGATACTTAGAAATATGTTTTTCAATTTCCAAATATTTGGGGATTTTTCCAGATATTTTTCTGTTGACCTCTGTCTGGATTAATTCCATAAACAACACTGCATAAATTCAATTCTAAAAAATTTGTTTTGTTTTATGGCCAGAATGTGGCCTATCTTGGTAAATGTTTCAAATGCACTTGAAACATTTGGAGTATTCTCTAAATGTCAGTTAGAAAGAGCTGGTTGGTAGTGCTGTCCAGGTGGTTTTTGTTTTTTGTTTTGTTTGTTTGTTTGTTTTTGAGACGGAGTCTTGCCCTGACACCCAGGCTGGAGTGCAGTGGCACAATCTTGGCTCACTGCAACCTCTGCCTCCCGGGTTCGAGTGATTCTCCTGCCTCAACCTCCCAAGTAGCTGGGGTTACAGGCACTTGCCACCATGCCCGGCTAATTTTTGTATTTTTAATAGAGATAGAGGTTTCACCATGTTGGCCAGGCTGGTCTCAAACTCCTGACCTAAAGTAATCTGCCCACCTTAGCCTCCCAAAGTGCTAGGATTACAGTCGTGAGCTACCGTGCCCGGCCCAGGTTTTCCATATTCTTATTGATGTTCTGTACACTACTTCTACTGATTACTGCAAAAGAAATATTAAAGCCTCCAAGAGATAGGGGTTTCACCATGATGGCCAGGCTGGTCTCGAACTCCTGACCTCAAGTAATCTGCCCGCCCTGGCCTCTCAAAGTGCTGGGATTACGTCATGAGCCACCGCGCCCGGCCCAGGTTTTCTATCTTCTTATTGATGTTCTGTACAGTACTTCTACTGATTACGCAAAAGAAATATTAAAGCCTCCAATTGTAACTAGGTTGATTTATTTCTCCTTTCAGTTTTTGTTTCATGTATTTTTTGAGGGGGAGAGGAGGGAGGACAGTGTCTCATTCTGTCACCCAGTTGCCCAAGCTGGAGTGCAGCCTCCAACTCCCAGACTCAAGTGATCCTCCTGCCTCAGCCTCCCAAGTAGCTAGGACTTCAGGCATATGCCACCACACCTAGCTAATTAAAAAAAATTTTTTTTTTGTAGAGTCAGAGTCTCACCATGTTGCCCAGACTTGTCTCAAACTTCTGGGCACAAGTGATCCTCCTGCCTCAGCCTCCCAAAATGCATGGGATTACAATGAGCCACAGTGCCTGGCCTGCTTCATGTATTTCAAAGCTGTCATTGGGTATACACACATTTAGGATTATTATGTCTTCTTGGTGAATTGACCTTTTTATCATTAGGTATCATTTTTATACCTGGAAATATTCCTTGTTCTCAAGTATACTTTATCAGATACTAATATAACCACACTTCCTTTTGATTAGTGTTTCCATGGTATAGCTTTATCCATCTTTTTACTTTTAAATCCATTTATATCATTATATTTATAGTGGGTTTCCTATAAACAGTAGCTGGTTGAGTCTTCCTCACCTGTATGTGCATGTTATCAACATTTTCACTACAGCCTTTAACATATGAATCATAAATTCCTTGTCTGCTGGTTTCGACATCCTTGTCACATTTGAGTTTGGTTCTGTTGACTGCTTTTGCTCTTCACAGTGGCTTCGTTTTTCTTGTGGGTGCCTCATAATTTCTTACTGAATGCCAGACATATGTTAAGACAGGAGAGACAGAAGTAAAAATATCTGTTTAGAAATGGGCACACTGTTTGTTCTTCCAGGCCATTAGTGGGGACAGTTGAGTTAATTTGGTCAGAAGCTGAGCTGGGATTGAGATTTTTGTTAAGGTTACCTTCAGTGCACCACCATTTTCCAAGTCTTCTAGAGTTAGGTTTAGGGACAGCTGGTTGTTGGAGAGTTGTTCCTCGATGTTCCTTCCCCTCCCTCAGCTGTAGGCTTTCCTCATGTGCCTGTGCCTGGGTCAGCCTCTGTATGCTGTTTCCTGCCTCAGAAGCAGTCCACTGCTGCTAATTAAACAGTGCTTGCCCCTGTGGTGGTGGGAGATGAGCAGTGCTTCTCTGTTGTCCTCATGCAGCCCCAGTTTTTAAGTGGGGTTTTCTCAGTGATCCTGTCCCTTCCTCAGTGGCAGGCGACCTCTTACAATCTGAGTCCAAGATAGTTTCCTGCCCCTCTGCCAAGGTAGTGTTCCTTTTCCTTTCCATCGCCACTAGGTGTAATGGGTCTTCACCTTTGCCTACAGCAGGGACGGAGGGGTCAACAGGATTTGCTTCCCTTCCACAGTGGCTCAAGGCTTTGCTCCATAAGCGAGAATGGTCCACATGTGGCTTCATGCCTTTCCTGCAGTGGCAGCTGCCCCCTTGCTCCATGAAGGAGGGAGGGAGGGTTTTTTTAGACTCTAGTCCCATGACCAACCTTTTTTTAACCAAAAGCATATTAATTTTTAAATTGATACATATTAGTTATACGTATTTTTAGATTATATACATATATATGTGGGGGATTTTTGTTTTTTTTTTGAGACGGAGTCTCACTCTGTCACCCAGGCTGGAGTGCAGTGGCCCGATCTCAGCTCACTGCTAGCTCCACCTCCCGGGTTAACGCCATTCTCCTGCCTCAGCCTCCCAAGTAGCTGGGACTGCAGGCGCCCGCCACCGTGCCTGGCTAATTTTTTTGTATTTTTAGTAGAGACGGGGTTTCACCGTGTTAGCCAGGATGGTCTTGATCTCCTGACCTTGTGATCCGCCCACCTCGGCCTCCCAAAGTGCTAGGATTACAGGTGTGAGCCACCGCGCCCAGCATATATATATATTTTTAAGATGGGGTTTTGTTATGTTGCCCAGGCTGGTCTCAAATCCCTGGACACAAATAATACTCCCACATCAGCCTCCCAAGTAGCTGAGGTTACAGGCGAAAGCCCACCATGCCTGGCTCGTGTTATTTTGATACGTGCATACAATGTGCAATGATCAAGTCAGAGTAACTGGGATATCTATCACCTCAAACATTTATCTTTTCTCCTTTTTTTTTGAGACAGAGTTTCACTCTTGTTGCCCAGGCTGGAGTGCAATGGCGCAATCTCGGCTCACCACAACCTCAACCTCCTGGGTTCGAGCGATTCTCCTGCCTCAGCCTCCTGAGTAGCTGGATTACAGGCATGTGCCACCACACCTGGCTAATTTTTGTATTTTTAGTAGAGACAGGGTTTCTCCATGTTGGTCAGGCTGGTCTCGAACTTCCAACCTCAGGTGATCCACCTGCCTCGGCCTCCCAACGTGCTGGGATTACAGGTGTGAGCCACCGCACCTGGCCTACATTTATCTTTTCTTTATATTAAAACATCCCAATTCTTCTAGCTCTTTTATTTTTTTATTTTTCCTTTTTGAGACAGTCTCACTGTGTCGCCCAGGCTGGAGTGCAGTGGTGCGATCTCAGCTCACTGCAACCTCTGCTTCCTGGGTTCAAGCGATTCTTGTGTCTCAAGTGGCTGGGATTACAGGTGCTTGCCACCACACCTGCTAATTTTTGTATTTTTAGTAGAGATAAGGTTTCACCTGCCTCAGCCTCCCAAAGTGCTGGGATTACAGGTATGAGCCACCACGCCCAGCCTAGCTATTTCAAACTATACAATAAATTATAGCTATAGTCACCCTACTTTCCTATCAAACACTAGATCTCACTCCTTTTATCTAACTGTATTTTTGTATCCATTTACCAACCTCTCTGTCACCCTCCCCAAGCCTTCCCAGGTTCTGGTTACCACCAATCTACTTTCTATCTCCATGAGATACATTTTTTTTTTTAGCTCCCACATACTAGTAAAGAACATGTGGTATTTGTCTTTCTGTGCCTGGCTTATTTCACTTCACATAATAAGATCTAGCTCCATCCATGTTGCTGCAAAAGAAAGGATTTTATGCTTTGTTATAGCAGAATAATAATATTCCTTTGCATATATATATATATATACACACACACATATACACACACACACATTTTTTTTTCTTTATCCACTCATCTGTTGATGGTCACTTCGATGAATTCTATATCTTGGCTATTGTGTTTTTGTTTATTTGGTGTTTTGTTTTGTTTTTGAGACAGGATCTCACTCTGGAGTGCAGTGGCACAAACCATAGCTCACCACAGCTTTTATCTCCCAGGCTAAAGCTGTCCTTCCACTGCAGCCTCCTGAGTAGCCGGGACTACAAGCATGTGCCACCATGCCCAGCTAATTTTATTTTTAGTAGAGACAAGGTCTTGCTACGTTGCCCAGGCTGATCTCAAATTCCTGAGCTCAAGCTATCTTCCTGCCTCAGCCTCCCAAAGTGCTGGGATTACAGGCATGAGCCACTGTGACCGGCCTTGGCTATTGGAAATAGTGCTGCAATAAACATGGGAACACAGATACCTCTTTGATATACTGATTTCCTTTCTTTTGGATATATACCCAGCAGTGGAATTGCTGGCTCATATGGTAGCTCTATTTGTATTTTTTTTTTTTTTTTTGAGGAATGTCCACACTGTTTTCTATTGTAACTGTACTCATTTACATGCCCACCAATGGTGTATAATATTCATTCCCCTTTCTCTGCATCCTTGCTAGCATCCTTTTTTTTTCACATGCCCGCTGTGTCAAATGTCTTTTTGATAAAAGGCATTTTAACTGGAGTGAGATGATATCTCACTGTCACAACCAATCTTTTCATAAGCACCTGGTAGTCATGAAAAAGTATCTGCAAGTGGGTGCAAATTCCTCTTGTGTCTGTGGCTCCCAAGGTTCCTATACTGTCTTCTCAGCCTTTAGCAAATAATTAAAAATCTCAGGCCGGGTGCAGTGGCTCACCCCTGTAATCCCAACACTTTGGGAGGCCGAAGCGGGCAGATCACCTGATGTCAGGAGTTCAAGACCAGTCTGGCCAACATGGTGAAAACTCATCTCTACCAAAAATACAAAAATTAGCCAGGTGTAGTGGTGGGCACCTGTAATCCCAGCTACTTGGGAGGCTGAGGCAGGAGAATCGCTTGAACCTGGGAGGCAGAGGTTGCAGTGAGCCAAGATTGTGTCATTGCACTCCAGCCTGGGCAACAAGAGCAAGACTCTGTCTCAAAAAAAAAAAAAAAAATCTCAGCTGAATTCTTATCTGTTGTATAGTGGCCCCATCTTCCTCCCAGGCTCTACCACAAGTGAGCCAGTACTTTCATCCTATTTCTCCTTGTAGGCACCTGTTTCTTTTTCAGGTTAGTTGATTACACTATGATTTCATCTCTCTGATGGGTTCAAGAAAGTTACGATTTTTCAGATTCTCCAACTTTTTCTTGTTTCAGTAGAAGCAAGGCTCTTTCTGGCTTTCTACATCCTAGGTAGAAGGCAGAACTGCTATTTTTTACAAAACCTCACTTTTTAAATATTGTAGTAAAATTCACCATTTTAACCATTTTAAGGTGTGCAATTCAATGGCATTTAGTACATTTAAAATGATGTGCAAACAACCACCATTATCCAGTTCCAGAACACTGTCATCATCCCAAAAGAAAATCTGTATGCACTGAGTGGTTATTAGCTATTCCTCCCTTGCTCCTGACCCTGGAATCTGGCTAACCCACTCTACTTTCTGTCTCTATGGCTTTGCCTTTTCTGGACATTTTATATAAATGAACTTATACAATATGTGCCCTTTTGTGTCTGGCATCTTCCACTTCGCATAATGTTTTCCAGGTTCATTCACGTTGTAGCATGAATCAGTGCTTCATTCCTCTTTATAGGTGAATAATACTCCACTGTATGCATATATTAGAATTGGTCTATCCATTCATCAGTTGATGGACATCTGAGGTGTTTCTACTTTTTGAATATTGTGAATATGACTGCTAGGCACATAGACGTACACGTTTTTTTGAACTCCTGTTTTCAATTCTTTTGGGTCATATGGTAACTCCATGTTTAACTTTTTGAGGAAGTGCCAAACTGTCTTCCATAGCAGCTGCACCATTTACATCCCCAGAGCAATGTAGGACAGCTCCAACTTCTCCACATTCTCACCGACACTTATTATTCTCCATTTTTGACACCATTTAGTAGGTGTAAAGTGGTGTCTCACTGTGGTTTTGATGTGCATTCCCCTAATGACTAATGATTTTGGGCATCTTTTCATGGGTTTATTGGCCATTTGTTTGTTTGTTTGTTTTTTTAGACAGTATCTCGCTCTAGTGCCATGCTGGAGTGCAGTGGCACAATCTCAGCTCACTACAACATCAAACTCCCAGGTTCAAGCAGTTCTCCTGCCTCACCCACCGAGTAGCTAGGACTACAGGTGCACACCACCACACCCAGCTAATTTTTGTATTTTTAGTAGAGATGAGGTTTCACCACATTGGCCAGGGTGGTCTCTATCTCCTGACCTCATGATCTGCCCACCTCGGCCTCCCAAAGTGCTGAAGTTACAGGTGTGAGCCACCACACCTGGCCAGCCATTTCTTTATATTCTTTGGAGAAATGTCTATTCAAGTATTTTGCCTGTTTTCTCTTGGGTTGTTTGTCCTTTTGCTGTTGAGTTGTAAGAGTTTTTTATATATTCTGGATCCTAGATCCTTATCAAACAATATGATTTGCAAATATTTTCTCCTATTCTGTAGGTTGTCTGCTTACTTTCTCGATAGAGTTCTTTTATACAAAAAAGTTTTTAATTTTGATGAAGTCCAATTTTATCTTTTATCTATTTATTTATTTTATTTTATTATTATTATTTTTGAGACAAAGTCTCCCTCTGTAGCCCAGGCTGGAGTGCACTGGTGCAATCTCAGCTAGCTGCAACCTCTGCCTCCCAGGTTCAAGTGATTCTCTTGCCTCAGCCTCCCGAGTAGCTGGGATTACAGGTGCCCACTACCACACCCACCTAATTTTTGTATTTTTAGCAGAGATGGGGTTTCACCATGTTGGCCAGGCTGGTCTCAAACTCCCAATCTCAGGTGATATACCCACCTTGGCCTCCCAAAGTGGTGGAATTACAGGCATAAGGCACTGTGCCCAGGCCAGTTTTATCTTTTTCCTTTTGTTGCTCATGCTTTTGATATCCTATCTAAGAATCCACTGCCAAATCCAAGGTCATGAATATTTTCCTCTATGTTTTCTTCTAAGAACTTTATAGCTTTAAGCTCTTATATTGAAGTCATTGATCTATAGTCTGAGTTAACTTTTGTATATGGTGTGAAGTAAGGGGTCCCATTTCATGGAAATATCCAGTTGTCCCTAGCACCATTGGTTGAAAAGAACATTCTGTGGTTATATGGGTTTTTATATGAACTCTCAATTTGATTTCACTAATCTATTGTTTTACTTTAAATCTGAAATAATTATTGTTTTCCCTTAAGAGTAAACGGCAAGAAAGGAAGTGGGTTCAGAAAGTACATTACTCTTTCAGGAAATTTAATTATGTTGAAAAGGAAAGAGAAAGGGCACAGCCAGAGGGGAATGAGAAGCATTTGCCTTGCATCTCTCATATGCTCCACAGTACACTAGATGATTTCATTTCATTTCATGCTCAAATTCTTCAATATTACTTTGGTTCCATAAAAAAGGAAACTAAGATTCAATGACATTAACATTTTGCCCATGGTCACACACTGTGCTGAATGGCAGAGCCAAAACTGTACCCTACATCTGTTTGATTGTATATTCTGTATTTTTCCCTCTCTATTATTTTGTGTCCAGTTTTGGACATGACTTTACAGTGCCTTGGGACCTACAGAGAGAGAGATCTAGTTTACATTTAAAAATATAGTACTAGGCTGGGCGCAGTGGCTCATGCCTGTAATCCCAGCACTTTGGGAGGCCAGGGTGGGTGGATTGCCTGAGCTCAGGAGTTCAAGACCAGCCTGGGCAACACAGTGAAACCCTGTCCCTACTAAAATACAAAAAATTAGCCGGGTGTCGTGGCACGCGCCTGTAATCCCAGACACTCGGGAGGCTGAGGCAGGAGAATCGCTTGAACCCGGGAGGCAGAGCTTGCAGTGATTTGAGATCATACCACTGCACTCCAGCCTGGGCAACAGAACAAGACTCTGTCTCAAAATGAATATTAAAAAAAAAAAAAAAAGTACTGAAGCTCAGAAAAGAACTGAGATTTGAGATAAAACATAAAAATAATCGGCACACAAGTGTAGTTAAAGCCAGGGAGTGGAAGAGATCACTTGATGCCAAAGACAATATGAAAAGGCTTAGGTTTAGGCTTCAATTGGATGGAATCCCAGGACATGTCAACATTCAAGAATTAGAGCAGAATAAAATGAGATTCAGGAAGGACTAGAAGGAAAACTCAGTATTGACTTCACTACCTGCCAGTGGCAAATCGAACTTGTTCATCTCTATATCTCCAGCATCTAACGTTGATGGTGAATAATGGATGCTCAGTAAATATGTTAGATAAATATCTGAATGACACTGAAACTGAAGAAGAAGAAAGTTTCCAGGAGACTTTTAGAGAATAGTCAATGCTTTTGAAAAGACAATGAAAGATAAGGTTTAAAAAGTAACCACTTGATTAGGCAACAAAAAAGTCAACAGTGACCCAACCAGAAGAACACTAAGCAGAGTAACAGATAAAAGACTGTAGTGGGTTGAGTAGTGAACAGGAAGTGAGGAAGAAAAGAGAGCACGTATAGACCATTCTTTTAAGAATTTTGATGTAGAGGAATAAGAGAAATAAGTCAGTAGCTAGAGAGCTGGCCAGAGTTAACAAGTTTTTGTATTTTCAGATAAGAG
Source organism: Theropithecus gelada (assembly GCF_003255815.1). Classification (NCBI taxonomy): domain Eukaryota; kingdom Metazoa; phylum Chordata; class Mammalia; order Primates; family Cercopithecidae; genus Theropithecus; species Theropithecus gelada. Next base: position 103,612,139 of record NC_037682.1, on the reverse strand, counting down.
ACATTTCAGCTTGTTTGTGAATACAGATATCACTGGAAGCATTAGATTAACAACTTAGTTTTCAAGCAGCTGTAGATTTATTTGTAATATTTTAAATACTATATATGCGCAAAGTAATTTTTCTAGGGGGGAGTTTATTATACTTAAAAAAGAAATTTCTAAGTATACCTATTTATATTGGCAGTTTACACTAATCTGAAGAAATCAATGAATACAATAATAATAAAAATCCTCTCCAAACAATAGAAACGACTATTTTGTAACACTGTTAGAAAAGGAAACTGGAACTAATTCTGGTAATAAAATAATTCATTGCCAACATGGCGGAACCCCATCTCTACTAAAAATACAAAAATTAGCCAGGTGTGGTGGTGCACGTCTGTAATCCCAGCTACTGGGGAGCCTGAGGCAGGAGAATCACTTGAACCCGGGAGGCAGAGGTTGCAGTGAACAGAGATCGCGCCACTGCACTCCAGCCTGGGCAACAAGAGCGAAACTCCATCCCCCGCCGCTAAAAAAAAAAAAAATTGTTTCATTCCCAGCATAGATACCTCATCCAAGAGGAAAAGATATCTGGGATCAGAGGTTTGAAATGCTATTTTATTTACTCTACAAAAAAATTTTACATTTCATATTTTTGCAAGTATTTTCAGTATTTTAATTTAGGTTTCTTAATGTGCTTTTAAAAATTTATATGTAACATACAAAACTGTTTCTAGTCAGCTTTTTACTATTTGGTTTTTATAAATTATTGTTTAGACACCTTTCGATTAGGCTTGATTAAAAAATAAGAAAATGTGAACATTACTAAGCCACAAAAGGCAAAATACAAACTAAAATAGGAATTACCAGGCAGGGTAGCTTTCCAACAAGTTTGAACAAATGGGAAAAAATATAGAGTGGGCATGGAGCAGGTTAAAATACACTTTCTAGCCATGGCCACTAGATGGTGCAAACATTTTGCAGGACTTAAACTAAATGCCTTAAGCACTCAAAGTTTTTTGTTTTGTTTTGTTTTGTTTTGTTTTGTTTGAGATGGAGTCTCTGTCGCCCAGGCTGGAGTGCAATGGCGCAATCTTGGCTCACTGCAACCTCTGTCTCCTGGGTTCAAGTGATTCTCTTGCCTCAGCCTCCTGAGTAGCTGAGATTACAGGCGTGTGCCACCACACCTGGCTAATTTTTGTATTTTTAGTAGAGATGGGGTTTCACCATGTTGGCCAGGCTGGTCTTGAACTCCTGACCTCAGGTGATCCGCCCGCCTCAGCCTCCTAGAGTGCTGGGATTACAGGCGTGAGCCACCGCACCCAGCCTCAGTGCTCAAAGTTTTAAGAGTATCTCCAAATAAATTAAATGCCTTGCTTCAAGGAAGAAGTGGAAATTTTTTTTGTGCTATCTGGGAGTGTAGGAAAATTTATGTATGTATGTGTATTTGTTGTTTTATATTTTGCTTTTTCAGCATAAATGTTTTGAGCTTGTATGTTCTTCAAAGATATTTTAGCCTCTCTGAGTCAACAGCATCCTGCCTGCACGTGGCTAAATGGCACTGGGGGTGATGATGGCATATGTCTTCATGGTCTTAGAACTAACTCAATTCCAGTATTTCTACAGAAACAAAATAGTATAAAAGTGAAGTACTACAAGAAAAATTACATCCCCAAAATATTGGTAGTATGAAAAATACTAAATTCCTGGTCTAATATGCTAGGAGTCCCTACTGAGCAAAAATGGGTACTTACTTGAATTAGGGGGCCAGGACTCCCGGTATTCACTACCTACTTGAGTTCTGGGTGACTTGACCCGAACCTGCGGAGCCACACAAAAATCACAAGAGTTATGATCAATGGGAGAATTTAACCAAGAAATTTAAATCATAAAAGTGTGCTTAAAATACTACATATTTTTCTACCACCTCTTCCACAACATATAAAATCGAATATATTTATCCTAACAATAAACAATAATAATATATATGAAAGGCTTTCTGGTTTCCAATGTATTTTCCATATATTTTCTCATCCAATGCCAAGCTCATTCAGGGGTAGGTGGGAGGGGAAGAAGCAGTAAAGGGAGACCCTGTGGGGTCAAGAGCCACAATCCTTACACAGCTACAGTTGCTGGGAGCCAGTGTGACCATGAACTCCTTCTCTGGATTGTCATACCGTAATGAATAGTCAGTTCCGCTGAGAGAAAAACTAATAGAGAAAAACAACTCTAACCTTTAACAGGGTCTTGTATCTCTTCACACTGCCTTCATCTCAATTAACATTCTTAAAACCCGGCTTTCTCAGGAGCTTGCCTAAGAGAGACACCACAGCAAGAAGGTTACCTTTCTTTCTTGTTTCTTCTGCGTCTCCATAACGTGCAGGCGCTCCATGAGGCTGGAGATGCCCTGCTCCAAGCTGTCAATGGTGTGGTGCTGAGGATCGTGCCCACTGAAGCTGTTGCGCAGGCTGCGGAGAGCATCTCGAACAAGCTGCAGGTCGCTGGTCTGTGGGCAAAAATAAGGTGCTGCTGGCATGGCCCGGTGCCACATCCCAACCACTGGGCTGAAGTTTCCAGAAGAGATTTCTTTTTCCCCCACAGAAGCAGGCCTATGGTTTCTCCACTAATTCTTAATTTTGTATAGCAAGTGCCTCACATCTTTACACACTCCACAGATCCAGGAATTAGGGAACTGGAATATAAAAGGCCTCATCCACTGGCCGTGGGTTTGGCACTCTTTGGTTTCAGTGGGAAATGGCAGGTCTCCGTCAATCCAGGTACCTACCCCTCTGTTGCTGATTGAAGCAGCTCCTTTTCCTGCTGTTGGAAGGAGAAAACCATTGCTTTGAGAGTTGTGACTGTTGTAGTTGGCCACCTATAGCAGCAGGAAGAAATGTTGCTTGTTAAAGGGAGAATTGTAAACTAGATGTGCTGTCTTATTTTTCTTCTTTACATTTATCAGTTCCTGACGAAGTATATAATTGTCTGTTTGTTTAATGGCTCTCTTTATTAAAATGTATCGTTCTTAAGTATAGATTTTTTTCCCCTTTTGGTCACTGCCGTATGCCCAGCACTTGACACTTAGTACGCATTGTTGGATGTGAATGAAGGAAATGCTAACCTCCACCTGGAGGCCACAACCTAGCCTCTGCCACAGCACTGGAGAGCCTCAGAATGCTGCTCCAGCACTGCCTAGCTTTGCTTCAGTAATTTAAAAATAATGCTGAATATATATATATATGTTTTGTTTTGTTTTTTGGGACAGAGTCTTGCTCTGTCACTCAGGCTGGAGTGAAGTGGTACAATCTCAGCTTATGGCAACCTCTGCCCACCGCCCCCGCTCTGGGTTCAAGCGATTCTCCTGCATCAGCCGCCTGAGTGGCTGGGATTACAGGCCCGTGCCATCTTGCCTGGCTAATTTTTGTATTTTTAGTAGAGACGGGGTTTCACCACATTGGCCAGGCTGGTCTCAAACTCCTGACCTCAAGTTAGCCACCTGCCTTGGCCTCCCAAAGTGCTAGGATTACAGATGTGAGCCACTGTGCCAGGCCATGGTGAATATTTTTTGAGTCTGACTCTATGCCAAGTGGATCCAACAGGACTGTGCTTAGTTATTTATGTGGATTACCTCATATATTCTTCATAATGACGGACTGAATCACTATTATTTCCATTTTCCAAATAAGCCCTATTTCTAAGGTTCAGAAGATAAGCAACTGAAGGCCACACAACGTAGGAGTGGTAAAGGTAGAACATGAAACCAGATTTTCTTATTCTGGAACCTGTCCTCTTAACTAGCTCATCATAGAGTCTCCTAACAAACGAGCCTGTGGCCTTGGTTCAGCTCTGAGTCAGAAACACCATCGCCCCGTTTGCTTCCTAAATGTGGGAGGGAGAACACAGGGTCTAGGTTACCTCATCTGCCTCTCTTTTCATACAGTGAGCCAAGAGGACATCTTTGTGTTCTAGCTCTCGCTCTAGATCCACCTGCAAAACAGACACTAAATCAGAGAAGGATTTCTTTGGGCCAAAGGGGCAGGAGAGTCAGGGGCTGAATATGTTCTGACCTGGTGGTAACTGGCATCAGAGAGTTTCCGGAGTGCTTCTTCTAACTTGGCCTGGTGCTGCTGAAGGAGGCGATCCTTCTGCCCCAGCTCTTTCTGCAACAGAGATAGAGCTTTCAGATGAGTGGCAAAACCAGGGGCACTGAAAAGTTCACCCTCTGTAATATAACTTCCACTCAAGTAAAGTAGAGCCTCAGGAAAAGAAAGTCCTTTCCTCAGAATATACCAGGAAGACTTTACACACCATAATAGTCTTACATAGTGCAAAGGATTCTTCAAGAGTAATGAAGAAGGGAACTGTCATTTGTAGGAGGACCAGTATGAGCCATTCATACTAGTCAGAGATAAAGGTAAGACTAGAACTGAAGTTTCTAGACCCCTCATCCTGTACTCCCTCTCCTAGCTGTGCCATCTATTCTTCAGGGCTAGTGCATCAGGGGACACAGAAAAATGCTTCCTTCTAAAAAGCAAGGATAAAAAAAAAATTAAAAAGCAAGGATGAGAATAGAATACTGAAGTGCTTTTTGAGCAACAATAATGGGCTGTTCACGAAAGGTCAGTGGAAGGCATTTCCAAACTGATATTCACTCTTACTTTATATTCTCCCAAGAGCCGGTTCCTCTCATCTAGCTTCCTCTGCAGATCCACCTGCAAGGATAAGAAAGAATTCATGGCACGCAGGTACTGCCTGCTAATCCTCAAGGAAACCAGCTACTTAGTAACCATAGTTAATGCTGGCAGTTACAGTATGCAGCACAGAGAGGGTATGATGGTAAAAATACACAGCTGCTCTCCATGTTGTTAGTGAAGTAATTAGACTGTAGAACCACAATTTTGCCTCGGTATCTCAGTGTCCTCAAAGTTGAAGAGGAGATCAAGGACCTTCCTGCCCAGTATGATGTGGGCTTTCACCTAGGAACAGAGATGAGTCTAATGGGGAATAAAAATAATTGCAGACACTTAGGGCAGGCATCCCAGAAGCAAGATAAGAGATTAGGATGGCCAGTCTAATAGCACTTCATGCACTAGCCTGTTCTGCTAATGGGGCTCGCTGAGGTCAAGGCTCATTCATTTAACTCACATTCTGGTTGTGCAGCTCATCTTTGTCCATATTTGCCCTCAGTAGCTCTTGTTTGAGCTGAAGAACAGATGTGTCCTGCTGAGTCAATCTCTGCTGCAAGGCATCCTAGGGGAAAAAGCATACTAATTATTGTTGTCTCAATTCATCAATCAGCCAGTTGTTATTACAAATTACTAAACCCTTTAATGTGTTTCCAGCATTCGTTATGGCAGACTGGAAGACAAATGGAGTAAAAGGGTCTTGCCACGAGTTGCTGAGGAGGGGTTTTTCTGTCCCCCTCTAGGAAACTGGCATCCAGAGCAAAATCCTTTCCACTGTTCTATGAAACTTACTGAAACCTGATTTTTTTTCTCTGCTTACTATTCGTCCCCGCCCTCAATCCTGATAGCACGGTGTATTCGAGAGAGAATGACTGGACTTTGGGATCAGAGAGACATAGATTCAAATTATAAAGCTACCACTTACTACTTTTGTGATGTTAACCTTGGACAATGCACTCTACTTTCTCCCACCTGGGCTTTCTCATCTATATCTTGGGCATATAAATACTCAATCTAGAGTAGCTCTTTTTCCCTCTACCTCTCTGCCCAGTCCCCATTTCCTGGAGAGATGGGCCCTATTCATCCCGCCACTCTGTTGTTAAAGAATCCCTGAAATCACTCCCACGCTGGCTTCCAGAGCCTTGCTGCTAACCTGCTTCCAATGGCTTCCAATGCCTAGTCTGGACCAGGATTAGAATTATCTTTCCACTGAGCAGAACTGTTCTTTGATTCATGATTCCTCTTCCCAATTTCCTAGGATCTTAATAGCATTAGGTTTTCTTTCCCTCAGCTTGAACCCTCTTGGTTCCTATCATGCCTAACAAAAGGTGAGCTGGATATCCTTGCTTATAAGGACAGTTATGACACATTCCATCAACCATGGTGGCTTCAAATAGAACTAATGGACTAGGGCTGCATTCTAATATATTTGTCTTGACTTTTCTCTCTTTACAGACTGCAAAGAAATGGTACAGACTATGAAGAATGTGGGAGCCCATTCTTAATTATACTCTCTGCCATGACAGTACATGGTAAAGGAAGTCTAAGATACCCTTGGCATCAGTAGTTCAAAGGAATATTTCCCAAAATGTGCTCCATGGGACATTAATGTGCCACATGACATTACATGGAAGAAAAGACACTCCTGTGGTTATTAATTCTAAATCATTTTTAGGCCAACCTCTTTACGACAGACCTTTTCAGATCCTTTATATGTTATTATTCACAGTGAGTCTTCAAGACTGCAGAGCATTTCTCAAATTTATCTGACCATGGAACACATTTGTTTTTTAAAGTGTTTCAAAAGTACTAAGCCTGCAAAATATACTTTGGAAAATGTTGCTGAGTGATAACTCTAGTCTAGCCCATCAATGGATATGCAAGGAAGAGGGGAAAAGCAGCAACATAAAAACATCCTCTTCTACTTCTAGGTTTTATTCCACAGATATACTCCCATTTGGGTGAAATAACATATATTCAGGCTGGACATGGTGGCTTACGCCTGTAATCCCAGCACTTTGGGAGGCCAAGGCGTGCGGATCACGAGGTTAGGAGTTCGAGACCAGCCTGGCCAATATGGTGAAATCCTGTCTCTACTAAAAATACAAAAATTAGCTGGGCGTGGTGGCACACGCCTGTAATCCCAGCTACTTGGGAGGCTGAGGCAGGAGAATTGCTTGAACCTGGGAGGCAGAGGTTGCAGGGAACCGAGATCATGCCATTGCACTTCAGCTCTGGGCAACAGAGCAAGACTTCATCTCGGAAAAAACAAAACAACTAATATTCAAGGCTGTTAGACCATCGTTTATATTAGCAAAAACTAGAAATTTTCATATATAATAAATTATTTAGCATATGTATGTATGTATACAGTGAAAAACAATAGAATATGATAACAGCCATAAAAAAAGACCTAGGAAAGTCTTTAGGTACTACTGACATAGAATGAGCTCGAAGATATACTACTAAGTGAAAAAAAGCAAGGTGTCAAGTTGTATTTCTAGTATACTACTATTTGGGTAAAACCGTGGGGGAAAACGATACACACACATATGTGCTAATAACTGTTAAGATGCATCTAAGAGGTCGGGCGTGGTGGCTCACACCTGTAATCCCAGCACTTTGAGAGGCCGAGGCGGGCAGATCACCTGAGGTCAGGAGCTCAAGACCAGCCTGGCCAACATGCTAAAACCCAGTCTCTATTCAAAATACAAAAAGTAGCTGGGTGTGATGGTGCACACCTGTAATCCCAGCTACTTGGGAGGCTGAGGCAGGAGAGTCACTTGAACCCGGGAGGCGGAGATTGCAGTGAGCCAAGATCGCACCACTGCACTCCAGCCTGGGCAACAGAGTGAGAGTCCATGTCAAGATTTAAAAAAAAATAAATAAAAAAAGATACCTCTAGGAAAGAGAACTAGGTGACTGAGGGGACAGGGCTGGCACGCAGACTTTTCATGGTTTATCTTTTTATACCTTTAAAATTGTTTGAATGTTAGTTAATTATTCAAAAACAAAGTAAATAACAATTTTTTAAAGGATATTCTTTTTTATTTTTCTTTTTTTTGAGACGGAGTCTCGCCTTGTCACCTAGGCTGGAGTGCAATGGAGTGATCTCAGCTCACTGCAACCTCCTCCACCTGGATTCAAGCGATTCTCCTGCCTCAGCCTCCCAAGTAGCTGGGATTACAGGTGCTGCCACCACGCACAACTAATTTTTTTGTATTTTTAGTAGAGATGGGGTTTCACCATGTTGGCCAGGCTGGTCTCGAACTCCTGACCTCGTGATCTGCCCGCCTCGGCCTTCCAAAGTGCTGGGATTACAGGCATGAGCCACAGCGCCTGGCCCTAAAGGACATTCTTTCACATTGAAGAGGGTTCTTTTACATATAGAGACAATCAAGGTGGCACAGATGGAAATGGCAGCACCGTGAATCATAACCACTAGAAATAAGCCTCAGCAAATCAAAGGTATATTCCTCGACATGTCTCACTTCCCTCCCACAAAGCCCTTTCTTTACCAATAGCACAGAGCTACTAAAGGTCCACAGAAAATTCCACCTCTCACCACTCACCAGCAGACTACTTTACATTGCAGAGACTTTATTTAAAGAACTAAATGTCTTCTTTTTTACCTTTATCCCCTGTAAGTTTCTGGCTTCTTGTTTACATTTCAGCAGCTCCTTCTGCAAACCAAATATAGTTAGATCAGATGGTGACATCTGGGTTGCTTCAGACTGCATTACCTCATTCTGTCGGCAAGAGGACAAAACCCAGTTGATCATTCCATGAAAAATTAACCCCCTACTAAGGCAGACAACAGCTCTGGTCCAGTGAGCAGTACAGGCTGATCCACAGAAACAAGAAGAGAACCATTCTGTTCTTCTCTGTTGGCACCCAGGCTCAACTGCTCAGGTAGAGAAGAGTTGCCAAGAAAGAAGATACCCCATCATTCCCACAGGCTCTCATTTCTATATTTAGCAATCTTCACCAACAGGAAAACCTAATTATAATAATCTAAATCCCTCTCACTAAATATATGATATCTAAATATGCCTACCCCCAATGTCATTAAATAATTATATCTATTCTTAATGTTCAGCAAAGGGTTGGAGTGTTTCTTTGTGAGTCAAACAAAAACACATTTCAACTAATAATGAAATACTGAGTAATTAACATTCCCTTACAATAGATAAAATATATGTACACGATTGTCACTAGGAAATAGATTTTAGAAGGGGAACAACCATAACCCAGACTCCGATCTCTTCTCTTCCTATTGTATCACATCAAGAGTTTGCAATTAACATATCTAAAATGGGGATCTGTAACTTGGACTCCACAGATAGGCTCAAAAGTTGCTCTATTAGGCTGGGAACAGTGGTTCATGCCTATATCCCAGCACTTTGGGAGGCCAAGATGGGAGAATCACTGGAGTCCAGGAGTTCAAGACCAGCCTAGGCAACAAGGCGAGAGCAATCTATACAAAAAACACAAAAATTAGCCAGGCATGGTGGTGCATTCCTGAAGCCCCAGCTACTAGGGAGGCTGAGGTGGGAGGATCGCTTGAGGCTGGGAGGTCGAAGCTGCAGCTAGCCATGATCATGCCATGGCATTCAGCCTAGGTGACAGAGTGAGACTCTGTCTCAAAAAACAAACAAACAAAACAAAACAAATAAATAAAAGTTGCTCTATTAAAAATTCATGTTGGCCAGGCACGGTGGCTCACGCCTATAATCCCAACACTTTGGGAGGCCAAGGCAGGCGGACCACAAGGTCAGCAGTTCGAGACAAGCCTGGCCAACATAGTGAAACCCCATCTCTACTAAAAATACAAAAATTAACCAGGTATGGTGGCGGGCACCTGTAGTCCCAGCTACTTGGGAGGTTGAGGCAGGAGAATTGTTTGAACCTGGGAGGCGGAGGTTGCAGTGAGCTGAGACCGCACTCCAGCCTGGGTGACAGAGCCAGACTGTCTCCAAAAAAAAAATTCATGTCTATGAGTATGAATGCAAACATACATGCATACTTGCAGGGAGAGGGTTAATGGCTTTAGTCATATACTTATGACTGAAAGAAAAGCTAGGAATCACTAACCTAAAATAATTCTGAGAAGTATTTATAAAAAAAGACTGTACTGGTATTAGATACACTTTTTTTTCTTTTAATTAAAGAATAATAACCATGAAATATTTCAAACATACAGAATGGTACAACCAATGACACTGAAATTCTATTACCTACCACCAGGATTAAAAAGGTATTACCTTCCTGACATATTTGGGATGTATCTCTCTCTTTTAAGAAAAGACATAATATAGATACAGGAAAGATTCTAATTCTGAAATCCCTTTCCCTCTTGAAGTTGTGTAACATTCCCATAATGGTTTTTTGTTTTGTTTTGTTTTTTAGATGGAGTCTCGCTTTGTTGCCCAGGCTGGGGTGCAGTGGCACGATCTTTGCTCACTGCAACCTCCTCCTCCCGGGTTCAAGCAATTCTCCTGCCTCAGCCTCCCAAGTAGCTGGGACTACAGATGTGTGCCAGCACGCCCGGCTGATTTTTTGTATTTTTAGTAGAGACAGGGTTTTGCCATGTTAGCCAAGATGGTCTCGATCTCCTGACCTTGTGATATGCCCACCTCAGCCTCCTGAAGTGCTGGGATTACAGGCGTGAGCCACTGCGCCCGGCCCCCATAATGTTTTTAAGGGGTAAAATATGTATGTCTTGACATACCTTTAAGTCCTGATTCTCCTCCATACTCTGATCCAGACGACTTTGGATTATAATCTGAATATAAGACAAAAAGAGATAGCTAAACACCTATGCTGTGAAGTTCACAGGCCACTCATTCAACAAATATTTATTGAACACTACTAGATGCCAGCTCTGTACTGTGGATACAAAGAAGAACCGGAAACAGTTCCTGCTCTCTGATGGAAGCATATGCACCAAGTAGCAGGTAGATCTATGTGGATAAAGCTTAAAATAAGTATGGGTGGGCCAGGCGTGGTGGCTCACATCTGTAATCCCAGCACTTTGGGAGGCCAAGGCAGGCAGATCACTTGAGGTTAGGTGTTGGAGACCAGCCTGGCCAACATGGTGAAACCCCACCTCTACTAGAAATACAAAAATTAGCCAGGTGTGGTGGTATACACCTGTAATCCCAGCTACTCGGGAGGCCAAGGCAGGAGAATCACTTGAACCCAGGAGGCAGAGGTTGCAGTGAGCCAAGATCGTGCCACTGCACTCCAGCTTGGGCAACAGAGCAAGACTGTCTCAAAAAAAAAAAAAAAAAAAGAAGAGGAAGAAGGGGGGGGGGGTTGGGTGCAGGGAGGGGGGGGGGGTAAAGGGAAGAAGAAATGGCAAGAGATGAAGTTGGAGAGAAATATCAGGGCCAGATCATGAAAGGCCAGTGAGGGCAATGGGGAATCAATGAAAAGTTTTATGCAGAAGGGTGACAAAATGAAGTATGTCTTTAAGGCAAATTATTCTTTTTTTTTTTTTTTTTTT
>NC_037682.1:103584219-103600864 GCF_003255815.1 Theropithecus gelada | reverse complement strand
AAAAAAAAAAAAAAAAAAAAAAGAAGAGGAAGTATGGGGTGGGGTTTGGGTGCAGGGAAGGGGGTGGGGTAAAGGGAAGAAGAAATGGCAAGAGATGAAGTTGGAGAGAAATATCAGGGCCAGATCATGAAAGGCCAGTGAGGGCAATGGGGAATCAATGAAAAGTTTTATGCAGAAGGGTGACAAAATGAAGTATGTCTTTAAGGCAAATTATTCTTTTTTTTTTTTTTTTTTTGAGACGGAGTCTTGCTCTGTCGCCCAGGCTGGAGTGCGGTGGCCAGATCTCAGCTCACTGCAAGCTCCACCTCCCGGGTTTACGCCATTCTCCTGCCTCAGCCTCCTGAGTAGCTGGGACTACAGGCGCCCGCCACCTCGCCCGGCTAGTTTTTTGTATTTTTTAGTAGAGACAGGGTTTCACCGGCTTAGCCAGGATGGTCTCAATCTCCTGACCTCGTGATCCGCCCGTCTCTGCCTCCCAAAGTGCTGGGATTACAGCCTTGAGCCACCGCGCCTGGCCAAGGCAAATTATTCTTGCTGTTTTACAAAAAATGAATTAGAGGAAGACAGGAGAGGAATCAGGTAAACCAGTTAGAAGGTTGCTAGAATACTGGATGGAGGCTTGATTTTTAAGTGGCTGTGAGAATGGAGAAAACTGGATAAAGAAATTAGAAATGTAAACTGGTAAAACCTGGTGACTGACTGATGTAGAGGAAAAGGATTAAAAGATAATATCCAGATTTCTATTTGGTGCATTTCGGTATCCAAAACAGATATCCAAAAGGACAAGTAGCTTTGGTGGTTGGGCAGAGGACAGAAAAACTTTAATTTAGGACTCACTGAAATTGGGATGCTTATGGGACTTACAAGTGGAGATAATAAGTAGGCAGTTGCATATTGCATACACACATCTAGAACTCCATAGCGAGGGCTGAGCTGGAAATAAATACGTGAGAAGCAAGACGGAAGTGAGTGAAGAACTGGAGGCAGATACTACTGTCCAGGTGAATGTTTAAGACACATGAGGGCCTAGACTGGAATGCTGAGGAACACTAACATTAAAGGCACAAGCAGAAAAAGAGAAGCTTCAAAGAGAACTTGAATGTAAACTCTGTAAGAGTCGGGTCTTAGGTCTGTTTTGTTGCTACCATATCTCCAGCATGTTGAAATAGGGTCTGGCATATAGTCAGCACTCAATAAATATTTTTTTATTAAATGAATGAAGAAGGAAACAATGTTCAAAAATGTAGGAGGAAAACCAGAACTGGTCAAGGAAGACAGCATTTCAAGAAGACATGAACAGCAGTGTCAAATGCTAAACACAAGTCAAATACATACAAATTTAGTGTCCAGTCACAAAAGATGGAGCTCACCAGTTGTTCCTCGGGATTGACACCTGGTTCACAGAAGGCCAAGGGCCTCTCCTGTTCATCTTCAGGTAAGGATCCGTTGAGCAATAAGGCCTAAATAACCGCAAAGGCAGAACGAAACTTAACTCTCCTTCAGATGACTTAGTGCACAGTTGAGCCTGGTAAGCTCACCCCTAGTTAAAATCACAACTCAGCTTCCTCAAGAAATTTCATCGGTAATTTTTGCTCCTTAGATACTTCCCATTGCTCACCCTGGGACTAGTTCCTTTCATCAGGTCCATGCTCTGGCTCTTTCAGCTCTCTGGACACCTGACTGCTCTGCTTCAAGGTGCCTTGGCCCCAGAAGAAAATCTAAAAACCTTTCTTTCAAAAGAGACACAACACATTTCAAACTGGAGCTGCTCAAACTCAATTTTACCAGGGAGAAAATGATCTAAAAGCAGTGTAGAATCATCGCGGCTTAGAAATGAGTATTATAATGAATTATTTGGAATCCATTTGGAGCACTCACTTGGGTTTGTTTGATTTTTGTTTGTTTTACTGATTCTGCATTTTTACTCCCTAAAGCAACCTGTATAGAACAAGAAGGAAAACACATTTGCAGAGAGATGTCCTCATTCATTTCAGCTCCTGACCCAGGAGGTTTTCATTAGAATACAAGTAGGTGGAATGGGGAGGCAGATTTACCATGAAGCTAAGAAAGCTCCAGCTGTAGGACCCCACATACATTGCCTCTCCCAAGGTCCTATACCAAATAATAATATAATAATAATAATTATTATTATTATTATTATTATATTTGGAGACAGAGTCTCACTTTGTCACCCAGGCTGGAGTGCAGTGGCCCAATTTTGGCTCACTGCAATCCAGGGTTCAAGCTATTCTCATGTCTTAGCCTCCCGAGTAGCTGGGATTAGAGGCATGCGCCACCACACCTGGCTAATTTTTGTATTTTTGGTAAAGACAAAGGTTTCGCCATATTGCCCAGGCTGGTCTCAAACCTGTGAGCTTAAGCAATCCACCCGCCTTGGCCTCCCAAAGTGCTGGGATTACAGGCGTGACCCACCATGCCTGGCCTATTCCTAATTATTATATTCATAATTTTGTAATCTTATTCTTCAAGAAGCCCCCCTGCACACACACAAATTATATATTTTAGGACTTGCAAAACTTGGATCTGTCCCTGCAGGTGAGTATCTATCAGATCAGTGAAAGACTGAAACATGTGACCCCATTTTATATCTGAAACAATTCTGTCTTGATTCAAAAGAGATGAGTTACAGAAGCTGTTTCCTATTTCAATAAACAACACAAATTCAGGTGGGTGAGGTGGCTCACACCTGTAATCCTAGAACTTTGGGAGGCTGAGGTGGAAGGATCCCTTGACCGTAGGAGTTTGAGATCAGCCTGGGCAACATAGTGGGACCGTCTCTACAAAAAATTAAAAAATTAGTTGAGCATGATGGCGCATGCATGTGGTCCCAACTACTCAAGAGGCTGAGGTGGGAGAATCACTTGAGCCCAGGAGACCAAGGCTGCAGTGAGCCATGATCATGCCACTGCACTCCAGCCTGGGCAACAGAGCGAGACTCCGTCTCAAAAATAAATAAATAAATAAAATCCAGCCAGTGGCTGATCTGCCAAATGCTAATAATAAAATTTGAGTAAGTCAAATGAATTTGGCTATCTCACGTGTCATGGCAACAGGTACAGACACGTGTCATGGCAACAGGTACAAGAAGCCACAGGTCCGCAGGGAGCTAAGGGAGTTCAACATTATGGAAATATCAACGATAATGGCAAAACTGTTCAAAGGGTTCTAACTAAGGAATACTAATAAGTCAGAAATCTTGGATGTGGCTTAGCATGCAACTTGTTAATCACTGAAAAGAGTTAAGAAGCCCAGTGGATGCTGTGAGCCCTTTTGTATTCTACAATGGAACTGAATTCTCATTGTGATCATGTGGCTGTGAATTAAAACTCTTCTGTTTGCAGGGAATATTAAGATGCTGACTTTCTGCCTGTCAGTTCTCTTCTTTTTCTGTCTAATCTGCCACCAAATTTCTCCCAGACTAAGAAATGCAAACAAACTTTGAGCCAAACTGATGAATATCTATGTTCATATAATGCAAATCATCCTGGGAACAACCTGGTTGGGTATAATCTCGAAGTTCTCCATGACATACTTCCTATGCAAGCAAAACACACACAAAAACATTCCATTAACGTATTCGTTAATGGAGTGGCAGAAAAGAGATCTAAAAGGTCTCATAAGCCAGCCATTTTAAAAATACAGAGCAAATGAAGTTGGGGAATGTTTATGCAGGAAACATTCCTCCCACACTTCTCAGTTCCTGGGGCATACATTATGCAAATTGCTTTACCATAGCACCAATCTCCTTTTTTCTTTAGGAACCCTTTGTGTCCCCACCCTGTTGCAGGCTAGCTGGGAGCACGCCCTCCACCGCCTGCCGGCTGCCAGAGCCACACACATAATGTGGGCTTTGTTTATGTGTCCATAAATATTTGACAATTCAGAAGCACTGCAGTTCCCAGCACAAACAGAAAGGAATATTCCTAGGCAATTCCAGGGTCATCAGCACACTATAAGGACTCCCCCAAACAGAGACAGACACACAAAGACAGGAATGAGGGGGTCACTCAGGGTGGGAACTATGTCAAGTGGGTCAGTCCCTGGGGTAGATTTGCCAAGCTGGCACCTACAGGTATAGGAAAAACTGAAGGGCTTTTGTTGCTCAAAAAAAAACCTCTTCTACCTGACCATTATGCCTTGGCATCCATTTGCACATGTATTAGGAGTGAGCTAAATCCCTTAGCTAAACTCAAATGGAAACCTGGCAGCATTACTGGCTCTTACACTCTTCCTGCTACAGAATTCCTAGAAGAAAATTCCTGACTATTCACAGTGCTATTCTTTGGTGAAAGCTGCAATTGCAGGTCGACAGCCACATACTGCGTAGAAGCCTACCTATGTAGCAGAGCGTCAACAATAAGGACTTGATAGGGATCAGTAATGGCTCCTGGGCTTGCTGAAATCTTAAGCACTCTGCTATGAACAGCAGCCCACAAAGTCCATTTAAAGTACTCAAATATAAGGAATTTTCTGCTCTTTCTGTACTACTCCCTATATCTAAACTCCTCACTCAGTTCTGACCTCCTACAAAACTAAAATCAGTTTATTTTCAATTGATAATAGTGACTTAATAATCAATTGGTATAACAAGGGCAAACTACAAGGGCAAGAGCTACCTGTAGTCCTGATATCATTTTCTTTGCTTCTTCCATTTCTTTTTCTAAATATTCTTGTTGTTCCAACAGCTGTTCTTCCCATGAGGTCTCCAGATAGGTTCCAGGGCTCCCTGGCCGCCAGTCTCGAGATAATGGAGACTCTGTCTCCTCTACAAAATGAAAAGAGGGAAAACAGTTCATGTTGAAGAAAACTGATTTCCGGCAGAAAGCGTTCACAGGGTAGCGTTCACAGGTTCAGGTCACCTGCGTTCTGAACCTGTTCTCACAGCACAGACTGGACTCTCCACCAGGTGGGGTTGTGAGGCATAAAGAATTGGCTATGAGCTCAGGCCTCAGGCTCACTTGGTGCTAGAACAATCTATCCTCTTTTAAAACACTTAGGAAGTAGAAGATTTCCTCCATGGGAGCCTTGGTATGCGCCACACAGACTTTACCCTTGATTCTTAGAACTGGCATTCCAAGAGCCTGATTTTTGCCAGGTACAAAGAGAGGAGCTGTCAGATGCAATGAAAACAAAATCTTACTGGTTACTCTGAAGGTTTAGTGGGGAGACCTCAATTCAATATTCCTTTGACCACTCTGTCATAACTGGACCACTTTCTTTTTTTTTTTTTTTTTTTTTTTTTTTNCAAGACTGTACCTGTATTGTTTTATACTGAACTATTTGGGAGTAGGTTGTATCCAACATGCCTGTTGCTATTTTGTTTGTTTAGTTTTTGTTATTTTTTTTTTGAGAGGGAGTCTGGCTCTGTCGCCCGGGCTGGAGTGCAGTGGCCGGATCTCAGCTCACTGCAAGCTCCGCCTCCCGGGTTCACGCCATTCTCCTGCCTCAGCCTCCCAAGTAGCTGGGACTACAGGCACCCGCCACCACGCCCGGCTAGTTTTTTGTATTTTTTAGTAGAGACGGGGTTTCACCGTGTTAGCCAGGATGGTCTCGATCTCCTGACCTTGTGATCCGCCCGTCTCGGCCTCCCAAAGTGCTGGGATTACAGGCTTGAGCCACCGCGCCCGGCCAGTAACTGGACCACTTTCATACAGAATACTGTGTGAGTCACACAGCAAACAAACCAATAAAAACAAACCTGCACAAACTGTTTAGCATCACGTTTATTTTCCTAGCTTTAAGGTCTCTTTGCTCTGGTTTCCTTGTCTATTTTATACGATCTAATTGTATGTACAGCCATTTAAAATGCATATTCTAGAATTCAGAAAGGCATAAACTCTTTCAGTGAGTTTCTTCATTCATGAGACAAGTATAATAACCCCTCTGGGTTGCCATGAGGATTAAATGAGGTAACTCATGTGCAGAGCCTGCTGGTGCCTGGCCGAGAGGAGCACTCAATAAATGCTCTCCCTCTCTCTCTAAGGCCTCAGGAGTTTTGACTCAGTAACATGACTGACTCTTTGGTACTAATGCCAGGGTTAGACAGGGAGCAGAATACAGAATAATTCAATTACAGTTTTTCTTCTGAGGGCCTCTGTTTCATTACAACTCTTGTGAGTAAATAAAATTCTAAGTCTTGCACTTTGCTTCTTACATGTTTCTCTCTCTATGCAAGAAAAAAAAGAGCAACTGAGACAGAGTATGTAAGTCTAAACAAAGGGAACTGTTTGTGGTCCTTTCTGTAGCTTCATACCAAGCCTGATACAGACCTGCTCTCTACTCTCTGTGTCCTCACAGACACCTCAGCTCATACAATATACTTCTGGTCCCAATTTAAGTTATGTAAGTCCTGCAATTATTTGTGTAAGATAGGAATAATAAAAATGTTTACTTGAGTAAGGCTTTTGACTGCCCCAAAGTCATTTCCTAATTCATAGGCAGCCAGCTGAGAAAGGGCCTGTCTATGCTGCTGCAAGATTTTCGACAGCTAGGACACCAGAAATTACATTCTGCAAGAGGATAACCACATTAATTGACTCAAAGTCATTAGAACCCTCTAGCGCTGACCCTGCACACACTATGGAGATGGGGAAGGCCAGGGAGCTTATTGGTGGTCAGGACCTCTAAATTCTTCAAGCTGGCTGTTCCTTGAACCAACCCAGGCAGGCGTAGAGATAGTACCTGTTCTGGTCTCTATTCCTTCAGAGGGAATAATCACAAAATCTGCCTTCTCTTCTGACTGGGTTATAATGGACTCACTCTTGGCACTGTGGATTGGACTGGGTGAAGTCAGGCTGTGATTGAAGAAAAAGGAAGAAAAATGATTATTATGAGGAGTTGTTCAGAAAGCAGCTTTCATAATTTATTCCTGACAACAGGGACATGTTCTTATTCATCTTACTCCTCCATGGCTAACACAGTACTTGGCCCACAGAAAATAAAATATTTAATGATTAACCTTTTGAATGAATGAAATTAATATTGAATAAAGGAATGACCCAGTCCTATAAAGTCTTTTCCACAACAAGGATGCCTTTAAGCCTAATTCATTGAGAAGAGATTTACCAAAATGATGGGTAATCTAGCATTCAAGTTTTGTTTTGTTTTACCTCCCACCACCTCTGCCATCACCATCCCTGGGCCCACGTTCAAAGACTGATGCCAGTCTGTGTCTAGTAGCTTTTGGAGCTAGAAGGAAATTTTATTTCCAATACACTGATCTCTCACAGATACAGGCACTACCAGCCAAGGTATCACGGCAGATCAGCTCTGAGCTGATTACAAAGGAGGGTACAGGGTGGGGGTGGTTCAAGGGGAAAAGTTGCTGGAGAGCGTACGTTGCCAGGCTGGGCAGAGGAGCAGTTATATATCAATAACTGAGCTAGAGCATGACAAGGGGAAGATAATATGTCAAAAGGGGAAATACCTGCTAGGGATAGTGGAGTAAGGGTTTACTTGCTTTATTCCTATCAAAGAGTTATTTATATTTCTGACACAACACTTTCAAATTGTTCTCAGAATCTTCTCAACAATTCTTAAGGTTTTGTTTTGTTTTATTTTTTTCAGACACGGTCTCACTCTGTTGCCCAAGTTGGAGTGCAGTGGCTCCATCATAACTCATGGCAGCCTCAAGCTCCTGGGCTTGAGCAAATCTGTCTCAGCCTCCCAAGCAGCTAGGACTATAGGTGCACATGATGCCCAGCTAATTTTCAAATTATTTTGTAGAGACAAGGTCTCCCCATGTTACCCAGGCTGGTTTCGAACTCCTGGGCTCAAGTGATCCTCTCTCCTCAGTCTCTGTACTGGTATTACAGGCATGGGCCACCATACCTGGCCCTTAAGTGCTGATATAACTACTAGCCTTGGAAGGAACTATGCAGATTTTCAGGGAAGTGGAATTGTAAATCTCAAAAAAAACAGCAAATCTACAAGACAAGATGGGACTGTGAGGCTGGTGCTTCCATGTGACAGGGAAAACGAGTCTCGAGCCATTTCTCTTTGCACTGCACCTTGAGAACATCAGCAATGAAACAATCTCAGGGGCTGAGGGGTCTCCTGGCCCAGCCCCCTCTCAGGAATTCTTTCCAAATCTATCACCCAGACAACAGTGAAAGTGGCTAGGATTCACTGACCCACTTAATGTGCCCCTGAAGTCTCCCAGGCAAATCCTCACAACCACTATCACGAGTTAACATTTTGTCTTCCTAGAATCCAGTAAAAACAAGAGCCAGGCACGGTGGAGGTAGCCAGGCACTTCAAAAGCGGTGAGGCAGCCTGAGGACTAGTGTCTCATCCTCCTCATTGCCCATATTTTAAGGGCTTTGGTGAGAATGACCTCAACTAGAAATACATTCTCTTCCTTCTTAGAACTACAGAAAACATTTTAAAGCTTTTAAATTGAAATGCCAAATTAAAGAAAGCTGCTTAACCATTATCTATAGATCTATAACCCAAACAGGCAGAAGGGGTAGGGAGTGGCAAGAAGTGATATTCCTAAATAGCAACTGCTTTCTAGAACTTTCTTATTCATCTTTCACTGCTTAGGCAATCTTGACTTCCAGGCCAACATGAATTCGCTGCTTGAAAAGCTCTCATCCAAGGGTACTATGTCATTCACAAGGAGAGTAGATTTGTGCCTGCTCAGGCCTCAGCATTTATCTTCTTAGAGAAATGGGGATCCAAGCATAGAAAGCGGCCTGCAAGAGCTGCTCATCTTTGAGAAACAAGAAAGCAACACTTTCTCATCTGACAAGGTGCTATGGATGGCATGTTCCACCCTCCGCCTTTGCTGGACCACAGCACGTGTGAGACAAAGTCAAGGAGGAGGGTGCAGTGTGAACCCAGGATGCTAGAAAACTGCTTTCCTAAAAGCACAGACGCATGCTCAGCTCCTTCTCCCTCCTAAGAGAGTTATCTCCCATATAAGGGCAGAAGGAGGCGGATGTCTGGATATCCAACCCCGCTGGGGGAGTGGCAGAGCAGCCAAAGGAAAACAACATTTCTCTTTCTTGAATTGAGGCTGCCAATGTGAGGCCACCGAGAGGTGAGACCATGAAACTCGATGGCCAAGTGGAGAGATAAAGGACCTCAGGCAGGAAACTCCCGAGGCACATGTCAGAGCAGGCACCCTGCTGCCTCCCTAAGAAGTACCTCATGGACAAGGAATATGCATTGAATCCTCTGCCCCAGGTCAGAGAAAATATTGTAATGCTAATTAATTATGTATATGACAGGCTCCTCCCTGATTAGCTTAAAAGTTCTATTTTATAAACAAATAATCCCCTATTTAGCATCATAATCCTCTCTGAGGTCAGAGAATGACTGATAGGTCTGGGCTGATACATTTCTTAATTCCCACAGGTCTAACAGCTCTTCTATCTTAATTTACCAGACAAGCAATCCTGCAGCAAAGATACTTCCAAATCCTACTCAAATTAATTTTTTAAACGGATAATAGGCAATAAGGAAGAGTCCTATATCCTCATGAAGTGCCCTCCCCCACCAAAGACCCTGGCAGGGGCTAGGGCTACTCCTCCTGCCCCCATGCTGGCTCCACTTCCTAAGCCCACCCACCGTATTTTATAGTGATAACCCCTGGTCAGCAGTCGATCCTCCCAACATAGTGCTCCCACCACCCCGCCTGTCTCTGGCCAACAGCATCCTCCAGCCCTGCCCCTGCTCCCACCCTGGCCACCCACTTCCAAAGCCAGAGTGGCTTCAGCTCACCATTTGACTTGCGTCCCTCCCATGGTCCCCCTCCTGCCTCGGGCTTCAGCAAGCCTGCGTCCCCAGGTGAAGTGGGAGGCTGAGAGTCACATCGCTCCCAAATTCAGGCATGTCTCCCCGCGCTGGGGCTGGAAAACGCCTCCACGGGAAGGCCAGCTAGCAGAGCTACTGGCCCGGCTCGCGGGAGAAAGTGGGAACGGTGGCGGCGGCGTCTCAGCCCCAGCGACGGGGATGCTCCAGGCTCTGAAGCGCGCTGTCCCGGCCGCTCAGACTGTGCCGCAGCCCGGCCCCGGCGGAAGCTGCCTCCACTCGCAGGCTGCCGGCCCCTGGCCGCTGCATCTTGGCCTCCGCGGACGCTCGGCGCCGGGCATCCCCCCTGGTGGGGGCATCTCAACCCATCTCCCACTGGGAGGGAGGCTCCCGGCAGCGCAGGCTGCGCCTCGAGTCCCCAGCGGCGATCCCGCTCCGCGCCACCTTCCGGATCCCTTCCTGCCCCTCCCTCTGCTCCCTCCCCGGGCTGTCACAAGCGGCGAGGCAGCCGGGCTCCGACCCAAGCCAGCTCCACTGGCCAACCGACCGACCGCTCTGGACCGAGGTTGAGGGTGCGGGCCAGGGGCGGGGCTGGGCGGGGTTGGGGTGGGGGTGGGGGCGTCGACAAGGGATTGGGGGATGCAAGGAGGGGAGACTGGGAGGCTCAGGATAGGCAGGGTAAGAGCCGCGTATTGGCAGAATCAAGAGGAGGGCTCTGGTGGTCTGCCCCGCACCGAAAACCTTGCCTTCTCCACTCTGAGTCCTCCCTTCGTGGACCAGGGGTCGCTTGGACAGGTCAGGCCCGCGTGGGGCTCTGGCCGCTCCTCGGGGTGGAGACTCCGACACTCCCCAGGAAAATTCGCTGAGCACCCATCCCCTCCCACCTTCCCCTCTAGCGTTTGGTGTGTTCTTTTTAACCAAGTAAGGATCATTTTGCTTGGCTACAGTGAGAGGCTGGTATGCGGTTTTCGGTTTTCGGAGCAACAGGCTGGCAGGGCTTCCCCAGGGCGTCTCCGGAGGAGCAGTGGCAGGGGATGAGACACCCAGGGGCTATCCTTCCTTCTGAGCCACTCCCGTCCTGAGCAAGCCACATCTGGGGGCTCCTGAGCTCTTCATGGGTCACAGAGCCACTAAGTGGGCTCCCTGGGAGGCGAGGGCTCAGAATGTGCAGGAACCTGCTGGGTCCCAGATAGCCACAAGAAGCCCTCTCCTTCCCTGGGGACTCACTGAGGAAAAGGCAGCTACTAAGCCAGCATGCCAAAGAGCTGGATGAGGGGTCGGCATTAGAAGAAAATGTCAAAATCGAATAGTGAAAAACAGGGTAAAGCAAACAATTCTCCTCTGGCCCCTCTCCTAGAAAACTGTCACCATTAGCTCACTGCAGCCTGATAGCCAGTGGGCCACTCATTCACACAGTCTCACAGTCTCACAGCCCTCCCCTCAGTCCTCCTGCCTTGGAGGAGAAAGCAGGTGCTCTCAGGAAGAAATCCACTCTTCCTCCTATCCCCCAACTCTAGCAGGCACTATCAGGCTTAGAAGAGTGAAAGGCCTGCTGACGTGCAGGAAGCAATAGATCTCATCATACAACAAAAACATCCTGTAATTCTGCTCCAGGTGATAACCTAAGCAGCAAGCAAGGAAGAAATGATTTAGAGTCTCATTAAAAGCACACCTGCTGCTTACTGGGCACGGGGCTTCCTTTTGGGGTGATGAAGATGTCTTCTGAGTGGACAGAGATGATGGTCGCACCACATTATGAAGATACTAAGTGCCACTGAATTGTACACTTTATAATGTTTAATGGTTAATTTTATGTTAGGTGAATTTTATAAATAAAAAAGAGCCCACCTATTAAATGTAAAAGGCAAAAAGTTAGCAGTATATTAAAATACTAAAAAGAGTTCCATATGACCTCAATAAATTAGGAAATGGTATATCAAAATAGGATGGAATTTTATGAGAAAAAAAGAGAAGAAAGAAAACAAAGACACATAACATACATACAAGAAAAAGAACAAGTAGCCCTAAATAAAGCAGATTACACAGGGTCGGGATAGGAAAGAAAAGGTCATTAGAGCATAAATTATGATTCAGCAACAAAATGAAGTTAGTTAAAATATGATCTGGGGAGTGTTTATAGGAGCATGATTTACATAAGCCAGGAAAGTAATCTTTTTCTGCCACTGATAAGGTTCTTATTAGGGTACTGTATCCTGTTTTGGTCTCTGTACTTGGCTCTAAGGAATACAGACAACTTTTAGCTAGAGTCGCAAACATCATTAGCTTGCTCAAATGCATACTAATCAGCCACAGTTCCTGTAGAGGAAAGCTGGAAACATTCTAATGCTCTCAGACAACTCTGCTCAATTTCTATGAGCTTTACACAGACTTTTCAGGCCATACCTTAAGAGTTACACTTAGGCTCGAGGACAGCGCAATGGAACTAGCTATCATAAACACTGGCACCTGATACGCAAATGTCAGAACCTGGACTGGGCCCTGACAGGTTCCAGCCACGCCCTCATGTGGTCACAGTTAAGCACTGGCACTGGGACTGCACAGATTCCATTTGTGGGAAATAAAGCAGCACCCGACCCTACCTTCCTACCCTCCTACCAGCACAAACCCACAAAGCACTGCTAAGGGGTATGCCTTTAAAGCCAAACATAAACTGAGGAGAGAAAAAGGGCTTAGATGCCTTTTTGCTTGTTGTGTTGTTACTTGAAGCTGAGAACTCCGAGAATCCCCCAGAATTCAGAGGCCACAGTTACCTGGAGCAGCTGGATTCAGACGGGGACCTTTGTTGCCCTTCATACTGCTGCACTAGGGCCCGCACGCTCCAGTATGGATTCTCAATTTCCTCATCCATGCTGCTGTTCCTAAAGTCAAAGGACACCAGCAAAGGGAGGGTGTCAGTCCTTCGGATCAGATCAACTCAACGAGTACAGATAGACTGCCACTCTGCAAGCAGTATAATAGATGAGTAAGACAAATCCCCTGCCTCAGAGACACTTGGTACCTAGCAGGGAAGGCAGACACAAAAACAAGTAATTCACCAATCTCTGCAACACCTCAGGGTCCTGCTCTCTCTTAGCAGATACACAACCCGCAAAGCATTTCCTGCCATGACTTCCCAGGACAACCTGACCTTTGGGTACATTCCAGGGTAGAGCTTCCCCTAGATGAACTGGAACACTGCTCCCACAGACCTCCCGGTGCAGAAACACACTTGCCAAAGGTGTATATTTAAATTTTGGGCACCAGAGCAAAAACTTACACATAAGATTCCTTAACTTTCTGTTAAATGCAAAATAAAAATAAACATCTCAGAAGAAAAGGCTTTTTTTCTT
This sequence comes from Theropithecus gelada, assembly GCF_003255815.1. Lineage (NCBI taxonomy): Eukaryota > Metazoa > Chordata > Mammalia > Primates > Cercopithecidae > Theropithecus > Theropithecus gelada. The sequence goes on along the minus strand of NC_037682.1, from coordinate 103,587,737 downwards.
TTGAGAGTGCCCTCCCCTACCTCCCCACTCCATGTTCTTTTCTGCAATCTGGGGCTGTTTGGGTGACATTTCTATCTACTGTACTGTATCATCTAACAGAAGAAATATCAGAGAGAGGGATCAGTTCCCATCCCCAGATTTCTACCGTTACCTCTGTCTGTATCGAAAGACATCCCGTCCTGATCGGGACATGTCATGACACACATCGGCCAGAGCAGCAGCTGCTCCCTGGGCCACAGCAGTGGCACAATGTGGTCGGTGACTTTGTAAAGGGGCTCTGGAGTCCCGTCCTTGGTTCACCGTCCTGCTAGAGCCAGGTTTGAAATGAGCTGCCAAGGCAAGGACCAGCCTCATGATAGACTTCAGGTTTCCGTCCACAATATCTGAAGGACAAAACAGACCAAGAGGTCCTAAGAGGGAGGCAAAAGCTGAGGACTTAGGCATTTAATATGTATTGCTAGTGATACAGGTAAGCAATGCAGTCAGAGTCTCAGTCCTAACAAAGCTCTGGGCAACAAGGGAGACAGAATATATAACAGCAATGACAATAAAGTAAGGTCACGTGTTTTGATAAGAGAAGTACAGGAATCTTTGGGAGGTCAGAGTAGAGACATCTTATCCAGACGACTCAGAGAAGGATTCCTAGAGGAAGTGGGTTCTAAACTGAGACTTGATTGATGAAGAGTAGCACTTTAGTTAGATAAGAGAAAGACGAAGAGTATTCCAGGAAGAGGGAACAGCAGGTGTGAAGGTCTTGAAGTGGGAGACAGCATGATATGTTAGAGCTACGCCATCCAGTATGGGAACCATTAGCCACCTGTGGCTATCTCGGCTCACTGCAACCTCCGCCTCCCAGGTTCAAGCGATTCTCCTGCCTCAGACTCCTGAGTAGCTGGGACTACAGGCGCCTGCCACCACGCCCAGCTAATTTGTTGTATTTTTAGTAGAGACAGGGTTTCACCATGTTGGCCAGGCTGGTCTTGAACTCCTGACCTCAGGTGATCCGCCTGCCTCAGTCCCCCAAAGTGCTGGGATTACAGGCGTGAGCCACTGCGCCCGGCCCACCAGTTTCCTTTTTTATAATGTGGCTATTAGAAACTTTTTTTTTTTTTTTGAGACAAAGTCTCACTCTATCACCCAGGCGGGAATGCAATGGCACTATCTTGGCTCACTGCAACCTCTGCCTCCTGGGTTCAAGTGATTCTCCTGCCTCAGCCTCCCAAGTAGCTGGGATTACAGGAGCCCACCACCACGCCCAGCTAATGTTTGTATTTTTAGTAGAGATGGGGGTTTCACCATGTTGGCCACGCTGGTCTCGAACTCCTGACCTCAAGTGATCAGGAGTGTGATCAGGGATGGGGAGGCCTAGCCTCCCAAAGTGCTGGGATTATAGGTGTGAGCCACTGCGCCCAGCCTGCTATCAGAAACTCTTAAGTTACCTATGTGACTTGCATTCTATTTCTGTGACACAGCACTGTGGTGGAGGAAGTGAAAGAAGTTCAGCATAGCCAGAGCCCAGAATGCGGGGGAAGACAGGGAAAGCTGAGGCAGCAGGGGGGTGAATTGGGGGGTGAATCAGAAGGGGGATCACACAGGGCATGGGAGGCCACAGGAAGGACTCTGGATTTTATCCTAAGGGTCCTCAGATACAGAGGAGTGGCATGAGTATATATACTCTTGGAAAGATCATTCTGACTGCAGTGTGGAGAGCAGATGAGAAGGGGACAAAAATCAATGCCGCGGGACTAACTCAGACTGTTACACTTCTCCAGGTAAATGACAATGATGTCCTAAATGGCAGTGTTCCCTCAAAATAGCTAACTTTAATGGGCCAGATCCCCAAGCCCACTCCACATGGGAACCAGATCAGAGGTATCATGAACTCTAAATTTTGCCCTAGAAATAAAAGAGGAATGTAGGCAGAAAACAGTGTGGTAAGTCTGGTGAAAGTCAATGTAAGGAAATGGGTAAAATTTTATTTTATTTTTTAGCTTTGTATCCTTTAAATATACAAGCCTTGGAAAAGGATTATTTGTGTTTGTTTTTTTCTTTTTCACCTTTTGTTTTAGAAGCAGGTGGTACACATGCAGCTTTGTTACAAAGGTATATTGTGTAATGCTGAGGTCTACGGTACGACTGAACTCATCATCCAGATAGTGAGCACAGTACCCAACAGGTAGTTTGCAGCCCTTCCCCCACTCCCTCTCTCCCTCCTCTAGTAGTCCCCAGTTTCTACTGTTCCCATCTCTTGTCCCAATGTGCACCCAATGTTTAGTTCCCAATTATAAGTAAGAACATATGGTGTTTGGTTTGCTGGTTCTGCATTAGTTTGCTTAGGATAATGGCCTCCAGCTGCATCCATGTTGCAGCAAAGGACATGATTTTATTTTTTTATGGCTGCCTAGTATCCTATGGTATATATATATACCACATTTTCTTTATCCACTTAACTGCTGATGGGCACCTGAGTTGATTCCATGTTTTTGCTATTGTGAATGGTGCTGCAATGAACCTACAGGTGCATGTGTCCTTTTGGTAGAGTGATTTATTTTCCTTTGTGGATATACCCAGTAATGGGATTGCTGTAGTTCTTGGAGAAATCTCCAAACTATTTTCCACAGTGGCTGGACAAAGTTACATTCCCACCAACAATATATGTGCCCCTTTTCTCTACAGCCTCACCAACATCTGTCATTTTTTGACTTTTTAACAAAAGCCATCCTGACTGGTGTGAGATAGTATCTCATTGTGGTTTTGATATGCATTTATCTGATTAGTGCTGATGAGCTTTTCTTCATGTTTGTTGGCCACTTGTACATCTTCTTTTGAGAAGTATCTGTATAGAAGTATCTGTATATGCCCTTTGTCCACTTTTTAATGGGTTATTTGTTTTTGTTTATTGATTTAAGTTCCCTATAGATTCTAGATATTAGACCTTTGTCAGATTCATAGTTTGTGAATATTTCCTCCCATTCTATAGGCTATCTGCTTACTCCCTTGATAGTTTATCTTGCTATGTAGAGGCTCTTTAGTTTAATTAGATCCCAATTGTCAATGTTTATGTTGCAATTGCTTTGAGGACTTAGTCATAAATTCTTTGCCAATGCCAATATCAAGAAGGGTTATTTCCTAGGTTTCTTCTAGGATTTTTACAGTTCAACATCTTCCATTTAAGTCTTTATTCCATCTTGAGTTAATTTTTGTACATGGTGATAGGGATCTAGTTTCATTCTTCTGCATATGGCTAGCCAGTTATCCCAGCACCATTTATTGAATAGGGATTCTTTTCCTCATTGCTTATTTTTGTTGAGTTTGTCAAAGATCACATGGTTGTAGGTGTGGAACTTTATTTCTGGGTTCTCTAGTCTGTTCCATTGGTCTACGTGTCTGTTTTTATACCAGTACCATATTGTTTTGGTTACCATAGTCTTGTAGTATAGTTTGAAGTCAGGTAATGTGATACCCTAGGGGCTTTGTAGCTTTGTTCTTTTTTTTTTTTTTTTTTTTTTTTTTTTGAG
>NC_037682.1:103543353-103583819 GCF_003255815.1 Theropithecus gelada | reverse complement strand
GCCTTTTTTTTTTTTTTTTTTTTTTTTTTTTTTGAGATAGAGTCTCCCTCTGTGTCGCCCAAGCTGGAGTGCAGTGGCGCGATCTCAGCTCACTGGAACCTCGGCCTCCCGGGTTCAAGATATTCTGCTGTCTCAGCATCCTGAGTAGCTGGGACTACAGGCACATACCACCACGCCTGGCTAATTTTTGTATTTTGAATTTCTTTCACCTCTTTGGTTAGATGTAGTCCTAGATATTTCTTTTTTGTGTGTAGTCATTGTAAATGGGATTGTGTTCATAATTTGTCTCTCAGCTAGAATGTTATTGGTGTATAGAAATGCTACTGATTTGGCTAGGCACAGTGGCTCATGCTTATAATCCCAGCACTTTGGGAGGCTGAGGCAGGTGGAGATCTGGAATTTGAGACCACACTGGCCAACATGATGAAACCCTGTCTCTATAAAAATACAAAAATAAGCCAGGCATGGTGGTGCATGCCTGTAGTCCCAGCTACTTGGGAGGCTGAGGCAGGAGAATCACCTGAACCCAGGAGGCGGAGGCTGCAGTGAGGTGAGATCACGACACTGAACTCCAGTCTGGGCAACAAAGCAAAACTCCATCTCAAAAAAAATAAAATAAATGCTACTGATTTTGCACACTGATTTTATATCCTGAAACTTTACTTAAGTCGTTTATCAGTTCTAAGAGCCTTTTGGGTTTTCTAGGTATAGAATCATATCATCAGTGAAGAGAGATAGTTTGACTTTTTCTTCTCCTATTCGGATGCCTTTTATTTCTTTCTCTTGCCTGATTGCTCTGGCTAGGACTGCCAGTACTATGTTGAGAAGGAGTGGTAAAGGACTCTTTGATACCTCCTACAAGGTGCTCTCACTGATCAGTATTGGCCCCATCTAAATGATCTAAACACAGAGAACACTAATAATCCAACATGAACCATTCTGCCCCTATTGTCATGAGACCCAAAGGCAATCAGACCCAGGAACTGACACTGAAACAAAACCAGACCTATAGTCAGTTCTCGAGAAACAGCAAGAGAACTAGGGAGCCTATGCTCTCTAAGAACACCTACGTTGTTCCTTCCTTGAAGCCTGGGCTCAAAATAGCCCGGCAAACCCATCTGGGCCAAGCCACTATAGAAGAGGGCAGATGCAGAGGTCACAGAGCTGCTTTCATCCTGCCTAGAATGTTCCATGGTATCCAAAAAAGGGCTATAAAATGTTTCCCTTCTAAAAAACTAGATGGAAAAAAATGTAGGTTATGAGTATCTTAAATAATATTTTGTCATGAAACCCAAGGAACTTAAAAAAGTAATCTCTTCATTTTTGATAACTTAAATGAGAAATCCTAAAGTTAATATCCCAATATTGTAATTTCTTCTCTCTTTTTAAAAAAATAGAGACAGAGCCTCACTATGTTGCCCAGGATGGTCTCAAACTCCTGGGCTCAAGTGATCCTCCCGCCTTGGCCTCCCAGTGCTGGGATTACAGGTATGATCCACCATGCCCGACCATAATTTCTTCTCTAATCACTAATTTTCCTACATACACTCAAGCAAATCTGTATTCAATTAAAACGAATGCCCGGGCACAATGGCTCATGCCTGTAATCCCAGCACTTTGGGAGGTCAAGGAGAGGCGGGTGGATCACCTGAGGTCAGGAGTTTGAGACCAGCTTAACCAACACGGTGAGACCCTATCTCTAATAAAAATACAAAATTAGCCAGGCATGGTGGCACATGCCTGTAATCCCAGCTACTTGGGTGTCTGAGGCAGGAGAATCACTTGAACCAGGGAGGCAGAGGTTGCAGTGAACCAAGATTGTGCCATTGCACTCTAGCCTGGGCAAGAAGAGTAACTCCATCTCAAAAAATAATAATCATGAAATATAAAATAAAAATAAAATAAAATGAATGGAGACTTTCTATCTCCCCACAGGTCACAACCAAGGATTTTCCTGAGGCTAGCACTCACTGGTTAACATTGAGTATACTCATGCACCAAGGATGTGATGAGGCACTGACCTTTAGCCGAAGTCTGGTGCATACGAATCTTTTTAGAGGCCACAAACTGTAGCACTTTCTCCACATTATTCTTCATCTCCTGTTGGTTACTGGGACTCAGCTGTACCCCACTCAGCTTTTCTCCTGCTGTTAGGAGAGACAAAATATACGAAGTTATAGGGAGGAATACTATCAAAGTTTCATAGCAGTTAGATACAGAGGAAGGGAAGATTTGATGTGAACACCAACATTATACATAAATATATAAATGAGTTAAGTCCTGGTGTTTGTCATTTAGATGGGAAATAGGAAAATGAAAGCCTTTTGGAAGGCTTTCAAATTTATACTTAGGGGTCTGTGAAGTTACTGTGTGTACATTTATTCAATCAGCAAATATTCACTGAGCATCTACTGAGTGGCAAGTACTCACTATTCTGAGCACCAGAGAAACAGGAGAGAACAAGAAGAATAAAGTCCCTCCCTTCATAGAATTTATATGTGCAGGAGTGGCTGATAACCATCAAGTTAACAAGTAAGTGTTTAATATAATTTCATAGTAGCGGTAAATGCTTGAGGAAAAATAAAGTACAATGATCATGGTCTCTCTGATCATACATTTGGCAGCAGCCTGAATAAAGTAAAGCATGTTAAGATTTGAGGAGGAAGCCTTCCAGACTGAGGAACCACAGGGACAAACCCCAAGCTCCGCTTACCTGAGGAACAGCAAGAGCAGTGTGGCTGGGGAAATGAGCAAGGAGTCAAGTCCTAGGAAAGGCTAGACAGACAAGCAAGGCCAGGGCATACGGAGCTTTCTTTTTTTTTTTTTTTGAGACGGAGTCTTGCTCCGCCCAGGCTGGAGTGCAGTGGCGCGATCTCGGCTCACTGCAACCTCCGCCTCCCAGGTTCACCCCATTCTCCCGCCTCAGCCTCCTGAGTAGCTGGGTCTACAGGCGCCCGCTACCTCGCCCGGCTAATTTTTTGTATTTTTATTAGAGACGGGGTTTCACCGTGTTCGCCAGGATGGTCTCGATCTCCTGACCTCATGATCCGCCCACCTCGGCCTCCCAGTGCTGGGATTACAGGCGTGAGCCACTGCGCCCAGCCCATGCGGGGCTTTCTGGACCAGAGCAAAGGGCCTGAATTTTATCCTAAGTGTAATGAGCAGCCAATGGAGAGTCTGAGACAAGGGAGTGACATAATCTGGTTTATGTTTTTACAAGTTGACTGGCAGGGCGCCATGGCTTATGCCCATAATCCTAGCACTTTGGGAAGCCAAGGCAGAAGAACTGCCTGAGCCCAGGAGTTCAAGACTAGTCTGGTCAAGATGGCGAAAACCCCGTCTCTACAAAAATAATAAATAAATAAACAAATAAATAAATAAAATGGACTCTGCGTGCAAATAGACTATGGAGAGAGGAAACAGGGAGATCAGTCAGAAGGATGATGAAAATGGTCAAGGCAGGACATGAAGGTTTGGGCTAGAGTGGAAGTCTTGGCTGACTGATGAGAAGTTAGATATCAGGTATATTGTGAATACAAAGCAGACAACACATTTGAAGGATTTGATATAATATATGAGAAAAAGGACAATTAATGACACCTTCTAAGTGTTCTGCTTTAACACTTAGGCAAATGATAATGTGGTGTGTTACTCAGATGAAGAAATTTGAAGAATAAAGGGATTGGTAGGGGGAAGGACATCCAAATTTCTGATTAGGACGTGTGAAATTTGAGTTGCATGTTACACATCCAAGTGGAGATATTGGATATTCATGTCTAGAACTCAAGGAAAAATTCAAGGCTAAAGATACAAATTTGGGAAGAAATCACTTAGGAGTAGAGAGTATATAAGAGGGCTGAACCTGCAGCATTCCAGCATTAGAGGTCAGGAAGGAAATGAAAAGCCAGAAAAACAAATGAAAGAAGCCCATGAGAAAGGAAGAAAACCATAAGTTAACAGGATTCTGGAAGCCAAGTAAAGAAAGTCTTTGAAGAGAAGAGTGTTATCAACTATGTCAAGTATTGCTATGTTAAATAAAATGATATCAGAGGCCTAGTCACTGGATTTGATAAGGTGGAGGATTGGCCACTGGATTTGATATGACCTTGAGGAAGGCGGTTTCAGTGGAATGGGATCAAAAGCCTGATAAGGACAGGTTAAAGAAAGCATAGGAAATAAGGAAGTGGATTCAGTGAGTAAAGGCAAAATCTTGTGAGGAGTTTTTCTATCTAGCAAAGTCACAGTAGAAAGTTGTGTTTAAGAACCTGGGTTTTGGCTGGGCACGGTGGCTCACGCCTGTAATCCCAGTACTGTGGGAGGCTGAGGCAGGCAGATCACAAGGTCAAGAGATCAAGACCATCCTGGCCAACATGGTGAAACCCCATCTCTACCAAAAAATTCAAAAATTAGCCTGGCGTGGCGACATGTGCCTGTAGTCCCAGTTACTTGGGAGGCTGAAGCAGGAGAATTGCTTGAACCCAGGAGGTGGAGGTTTCAGTGAGCCGAGATTGCGCCACTGCACTCCAGCCTGGCGACAGTGCGAGACTCCGTCTCAAAAAAAAAAGAAAAAAAGAAAAAAAAAACCCTGGGTTTTGCGGGGGAGGGGATGGGGAAAAAAGAACCTAGGTTTTGGAAAAAGAAGAATACATATTCATATTACTTATATAGACATAGAATGGGAAGTTTCTCTGGGAAGAAATGCAAGAAACTACTAACACTAGTTGCCTCTAGAAAGAAAAATGGGTAGCTGGTGGGGGGACATAAGTGGAAAAAGGAGGTTTGATCTTACATCCTTTCGTACATCTGGATTTCCTACTAGTCCATATATAACCTATTCAAATAAATGGAACATTAAATGTTTAAAACAGGCTTTGGAATTAAAGTAGATCTAGGTTTGCACCTTTACTTTGGCACTTACAGTTATGTGACTTTGTAAAGTTGCTTAGCCTCTCTAAGCCTCATAAAATGAATAAAATAGTAGTAGTCATATTATACACCTATCATAAAAATCAAAATAGCATGCTTAGCTATTTTGTTTGACTCATACTAAGTACTATTTATTTTTATAAATCTTCTCTTTTAAGCTTGTTTCCTGAAAGTGGGGATAATATTATGTTTCCCAAAGATGTGATGATTAAATGAAATTAAACAAGATAGAAAGTGTTCAATCCTAGCATTTGCTATTACCGTTGCCATTATTATCATCATTACATATGAATACTCTGATGAATTCATAAACTGTCCCAATGAGGTATTCATGGATGGGCTGCTTGTTGCAAACCTGGCTTCTTCCGTACCACTTGCAGGTCCTATATGCCTCAATAACTCAAAGCAAAGTCAGCTAACTAATGTAACAATAAATGGTTGAGAACCTATTATGTGCATTTGGCTAGAGCTTGTATAAATAGAAAAATATTATACTACGCCTGCTCTTAAAGCGCTCAGATCACACAGGATAGGTAATCAAATGATTACCACATAATTACTATTCAATGAGAGAAATAATAATAGAAATATGGAAAAATGCTATGGAAATAAGGTTATGGTACCATCTAGTAAGAATGATGGCAACAACCCCAGGGTTCAAGACGAAAAAAACCTTTTATAAAGCATTATGGTAAAAGGGTCCTTTTGCCAGTAACATCCCTTCTTTTGTCTGGCTACTAGTTCCTTCTCTGGCCTTGGTTTAGATACCAATTCTTCTGGTAGGCCTCAGTTGAGACATCAATTCTGGCAAGCCAATCCCTGAACCCCTAAGACTGGGTGTCCCTCCTATGTGCTCCCATCTGTGCTTACCCCACTCTGGAGTACTAAGTACATTAATGGAATTGACTTCATTTTCCAGCCTTTCCAACTAGTTTGGTAGACTCTTGAGAGCATAGACTATTCTCATCCTCATATTCCCAAAACATAATTCAGTGCCTGGGACACAATGTTTATTGACTAATAAATAAATGAATTAACCTTGGGCAAGTATTTTAAGTCTTCTCTACCTCCACTGACATATATTCTAAAGAAAAAACAACCTGTTCTAAAGGGCATATGGAGGATAAAGAAGGCCAGGTTCTGGTCTATGTATTCTAGTATCAGAGTCCAGGGCCAACTGACCAACAATCTCGATGAGATATGCCAGGATCACCCCATCCCGGAGATCCTGTCGCAGGTCCTGCACAGGCTTCACTGCTGGCCTCTTCTTCAGTTGTGAATTCACCCAGGCCACATAGGCCTGCAGCTGTTGCTGGAAAATAAAAGACAGAAGTAAGGGAAAGGTGGCATATTAATCTCAGCCCTTACCTCATACCCTCTGAGGAAGCATTTGTGACGGGGGTATGATAAACAACCTACATCCAGAAGCAAGATAAATTTTTGAGGAAAGAAAGAAGAAAGATTATATCATGATCAGACACAGAGCATGTTCACAAATTCTCTAGTTTTATACTAATCTCCAGGGATAAGCTAACGTCAGACTTGGGTGGCACTGTAGACACACATAAGCAGATGAGTCTTTCAATGACTATGACTCCTGCCTTCCTCAAGTTTTGCTCTGTTGACCAGGGATGAGGGCTTGGCCCAGAACCACAGCCAGTTTTCAGGTATATTCACAACTGTCAACAACCCACCACACTTCTCAGAAACAATCACTTGTGCCATATGCATAACGGACTGTGATACTCATGCGAATTGCTCTTGGGCAACCAGGAATAAACAATAAACCATGCTCAGAACTGCCTCTCCCATAGCTGCTTTCTTCAAAATGAGACTTAAGTGAAATTATCTCATAGTCAACCCAAGATTTATTCTCCTGAGCCAATAATCCTAGGATTGCTACAGAGTTAGTTTTAATCCATGCTTTATATTGTCAAAGAGGATCTGGTTACTGAAAACCTACACAAAGAAGGAAAAAGAAAGGCTATAGTGAGCAATGTTCCTGAAGACTAAGAAGGTATTTTCATTTACTTTTAGACAAAGCTAGGGCCCAGTATTATCAGAAACTGGTCAGGCATCTAGGTAGCGACACACAACTCATTCCAACCCTTGGACAACCTTACATGTTACATTTTGTCCATGAAACAGAACTTGTATTCAGATGTTTATGCTGATTATTTGGTCAAAAGATGGGCACTAATATCAAAATATCACACAAACAATGTCACAGTCCAAGTAGCAGTTCTGACTGGTTTCTTTGCAGCCCAGGACCCTGAGCCTAAAATTTAAGTTCAAGGGCTAATTGTATCAAATTATAATTTGGTTAAAATACAGTTAATTCCTAAGTCCCAAGTACTTCCTTAATGAAATAATGTTGGAAATTACTCACTGGCTGCTTCCTGAACATAAATTAAATCTTCATTATTTTCTCTCTGTGTCAATTTGTGAGAATAAATAACATCCTTTGGAAGACAGTACTAAGACAACAATCTATCAGCCGCTGACAAACTGTAGGAAGTGCAATGATCAGGAGGAGGTGGGAGGAGGAATCTAATATTTATTGAGTACCTATCATGAACTAAACACAATTTTTGGTGTTTGACCCATGTTTTAATTAGCGAATGTACATGGGCCAGGGCCTGACATAAAACTGACACTTACTAAATGGTCATTATTTTTGTCATCGTCATTTAATTCAATTCTCAGAAAAACAACTACACTAGAGTTAGCATTATCTCCATTTTATGGATGAGGTTCAGAGAGGTTACGTAACTTCTCTAATGCTCCCATAGCTAGGACATAGCAGACATGGTATTAAAACCCAGTAATGTTGTCCCTGCATTTACCAAGGGCCTCTTGCTACCCAACTTACTCCACAGAACAGAAATGGCTTCACCTTCTGCCTCACATGGGCCAGACACCCATCACCAGGGACCACATGAGATCTGTGATGCTCCAAGGTCTGCTCCCATTGTGCAGTCAGAGCACTGCCTGAAGCAGACCAGGCAAAGGGCACCTCAGAGTGAACCACTCTGGTCTGAGGGAAAGCAGTTAAGTCCAGAAAAGACACTAAGGTGACAGGTGGGATTTGATTACCTGGCTTTTATATAAAACTCCTAACCGATTTCCCTGTATCTATTATCATTCTCAACCCACCCTCCACACCCACACATTCTTGGTTAAAATCTGCTACTGGTCTCCAGTTATCCTCAAAGATAAAATCCAATTGCCATTCAAGCTCGTCACGTGTTAGCCTTCACCTGTTCTCCAGCTTCACCCCAATTCCCCAAATACCCACCAAGCTTCAGCTCATCTGAATTAGTACAGTTCCCCAAATGCACCATGCTTTCCAGCCGCTCCACCTCCTTCTAACTCCTGCCTCTTTTTTTTTTTTTTTTGAGACGGAGTTTTGCTCTGTCGCTCAGGCTGGAGTGCAGTGGCGTGATCTCGGCTCACTGCAACCTCTGCCTTCCAGGTTCAAGCAATTCTCTTGTCTCAGCCTCCTGAGTAGCTGGGACTATAGGCACCTGCCACCACGCCCGGCTAATTTTTGTATTTTTAATAGAGATGGGGTTTCACCATATTGGTCAAGCTGGTCTTGATCTCCTAACCTCAGATGATCCACCCACCTCGGCCTCCCAAAGTGCTGGGATTATAGATGTGAGCCACCGCACCCGGCCAACCTGCCTCTTCTTAAGTCTCAGCTCAAGCATCACTTTTTTCAGAAAGCCTCCCCTGACCTCTCAGATACCTCAGACTCCAATCTCCTTGAAGGCATCCCGTGTCACACAATTGGTTCAACAATAATTTCAGGCACTGTACCCAGTTATGAGGTGACAACAAGCCCCAGCTTGCAGGTTGGTAGAAACAAAGCTATGACAGGGTACATAGGGTGCTAATAAAGTATCAGCCCAACCTGAACCCCAAGCTTCAGAGGGTCACCTGAAGGAGGAAAAGAAGCAAAAAGGACAGTGAACTCAAAGGAGCTGAGGTCTGAAATATGCTTTATGTGGAGAGTCACAATAGTTCAGAATTACTTGACTCAGAGTAGCAAGTGCTCCACAAATATTTGTTTGACTCAGTTAATCATTTGTCACATTTTATCAGGCCAGTAACTAAGATGACTGCAAAAGTTAATTGCGTGGGGGACAAACAAGAACAAGTATTTTTCTTGAGGTCAAGATAATTTCTACTTAAGTAACCTAAGCTTTTTCTTGGCCGTAGCAGTCGTCTCTGATGCAAAACTGATTAGTACTGTTAAGTACTTTTCATGCACATTACTCACAGTCTGGTCTTCCAACAAAAGAGGATTCCACAGCATAAACAATAACAGTCACCACTTTTCTGAACACCTACTTTGTATCAAGAGCTATGCTGGGTTCTTTAAACACATTTTCTCTAACGCTAATCTGGCAGGGAGATGTTTTTGTATTTATTTTTCTCATTGAAAACAGAGACACAAAATGGTGAAATAACTTGTTCATGGTTACTCAAACAGTAAATCATGAATATGGGATCCAGATATGACTCCCAAGGCCACACTCTTTCCACTCTACCACACTGCTGCCTAAACAAATGCACCGCTGAGGCTTAAATGACTTCCCTAGAACTCTCAGGCTGTACCTGAGTCTAAACCACTCCCTCCACCACATCCAATGTTCGAATCCCTTGTGTAATAAACTATACCAAGTGACTGTCTACTAAAGTGTGCTTCCCAGATCAGAAGCATCGGCAACACCTGGGAGCCTGTTAGAAATGCAGACTCCTGGGCTCCTCCCCAGCCTACTGAATCAGAGCCTATTATCTCAACAAGCTTTCCTGGTGATTCATATGCACATGAAAATACGAGAAGCACTGATCCAGCCCGCTGTTGCCATACCTGGCTGCACATCAAGGTCACAAGGGAAGTTTTTCATAAGCAGACGTCATCCTAAATCTACCGGTTGTCTCCAGAAGGTAGGACCTCAGAAAGCTTCATCTTCCCAAGCTTTCCCATATGATTCGTGTAAAGCTGACTTGAGTCTTTTCCCAGCTAAACATTCCAGTTCCCTTAACCAAGGGGTTCCCAGCCCCCTTGATTAACAATCAGAATCACCTGGAAAGTTTTTTAAAAAAAATACTAACATCTAGGCCGACCATAGACCAGTCAGAATTCCTGACAGTGGGACAAAGGTGTATCAGTATTTCTCAAGTGCTCCTAGTAACATGCAAAGATGTGAGCTAAGGTTAACTATTCCTTACATAAAATAAAGTATTACCACTTTTTTCTTTTTCTTTTTTTTTTTTTTTTTTGAGACAGAGTTTCACTCTTGTCTCCCAGGCTGGAGGGCAATGGCGCGATCTCGGCTCACTGCAACCCCCACCTCCCAGGTTCAGGGGATTCTCCTGCCTCAGCCTCGTGAGAAGCTGGGATTATAGGCACCAACCACCATGCCCAGTTAATTTTTGTATTTTTAATAGAGACGGGATTTCACCATATTGGCCAGGCTGGTCTCAAACTCCTGACTTCGTGATCCACCAGCCTCGGCCTCCCAAAGTGTTAGGATTACAGGCGTGAGTCACTGTGACCGACCAAAAGTTTCACTGCTTTTCTAAATCTCTCTGAAACCATGACACCTAGAACCTAATAAAATACTCCTTAGATGTAATGAAGACATACAGCTTCTTCATCCAAAATCATGTATTTTGCTGGGCACAGTGGTTCATGCCTGTAATCCTAGTACTTTGGGAGGCCAAGGTGGGTGGATCACATAAGATCAGGAGTTCAAGACCAGCCTGGCCAAAATGGTGAAACCTTGTCTCTACTAAAAATACAAAAATTAGCCGGGTGTGGTGGTGTGCACTTGTAATCCCAGCTACTTGGGAGGCTGAGGCAGGAGAATCACTTGAACCTGGGAGGTGGAGGTTGCAGTGAATCGAGATCGCGCCACTGCACTCCAGCCTGGGTGACAGAGTGAGACTCCATCTCAAAAACAAAACAAAAACAAAACAAAATGCTGTATTTCTGTTTCTTCTCGTTCCTTCTTTCTTTGGCCAATAGATCACACTGCTGACCTGCACTAAGAGGTCCTTCAAAATCCCTAAGTATTATTTTTCATTCTGAAACAATCTTAGACTTAGCAAAAAGGTAGCAAAAATGGTAGAGTTCACCATTACCCGGGTAGCCCAAATTTTTACATCTTACATAAGCACAGTACAATGATCAAAACAGGAAGCTAATGTTATAGGATCCTTGGATGTCACTTTGCCAGCTGGAAACCTCTATAGCCAGTGGCACCTTTGCCTGAGTTTTGCTTGGGCCCACTGGGCCCACTCACCCTAGCAGGCTCGCACTACCTGGTAGGTTTGGATCCCATGCCTGCCAAGGGCAAGTGGAGTGGCAAGGGGTGTGTGAGCAAGTGAACATGGGGTCCAGCCACTGCACACAGCCAGACACACTGACTGTGGTGGGGCGGGCAGCTCCAGGCACTGGCATGGCTGCTGGCTCCCTGCAAGGCTGCAGCTGGACCAGGCATACTGCAAGTAGCTTCCACAGCTGGCACCAGGAAACGTGGTGGCGCCTGGGAGCTTGGAGACTCCAGGAACCACAGAGCCCAAAAGACGGTGTCACAGCCCTGGCTTGGGGAGCTCCTAGGTCTGGGAGCTTCTTCTCTCTGCAGCTCTTCTCTCCTTCTCTGTTCTCTCCTTCTTGTCACCTGCAACATGGTGAGCAAGGGACATGTTTCAGACCTGTTAGTGTTACAGCTCTTTCAGCCCCACCATTTGGCAGGTCCCAAGTTCCTCCCCCATGTCCAGAGGCATGAGGTATGCGGACAAGTGGAGGGTAAGGTGAAGAGGAGCTTTATGGAGCGATAGAATAGCTCAGAGGAGACCTGCAGTGGGTAGCTCATCTCCGCAGCCAGGGTGTCCCGATGACTGTTCGGCTCTCAGCAGAGAGAAGACCCTGGAGTGGGTAGCTCTTCTCCTCAGCTGGTTTTCCCATCACCTGCTCACCTCTCAGCAGGGAGAAGACCCTGGAGTGGGCAGCTTCTCTCCGCAGGCAGGATGTCCCATCATTTCCCGTCAGGTTGAGTCTGGGGTTTGATGGGCTTCAAAGGGGAGGAAGTGCGTACTGATTGGTTCATGGGTGACCATGGGTAGGCCTGGAAAAAGCACCATAAATTCCCACTCCGGTCTGTGGGGCTGGCAGCCTGGCCCCCAGGATTCAGGTCTCCCTGGTTTGAGGTGGGGTTTCACTGGGAACCCGTCCCTTTCCACACAGGAGCCTGTCTGCCTCCTGCCACTGTTCATGGTACTGTGCCAAGAGGCACGTGCAGGCCAGCACTGAGCTGCTCTCAGCACCCTCTCAGCCTCCCTCCTGTGCTTTTCAGCACCCAAAGTCCAGAGGGAGCCGAGGTAGCAGGGGGCTGGCATGTCAGTGCTGCCCCAACCCTGTGCATACCCAGCCAGGTTGTGGCAGTGGCTGGGCTTGGCCTCAACTTTGCTCCAAGATCGGAGCAGGTGCAGGGAGTGGGGAAAGGCCAGGAAGCGGGAGCAAGCACTTCCAAGCCTGGCCCCTGAGAGTGCAGCAATGCCTGGGTCCACAGCCGTGGCTTGGGCGGCTGCAGCTGCAGCTGCACCTGAGGGGTTGGGGCTCCTCCTGCCTGCTCCCTGTCCCCAAGAGCACAGGCTTGCCTGGTCCACAGTCATGGCTTGGGTGGCTGCAGCTGTGCCCAGGAGGCTGGGACTCCTACCTGCTTCTGGCCCACAAGAAAACAGGGATGCCTGGGTCCACAGCCAGGGCTTCGGTGACTGTAGCTGCACCCAGGAGGGTGGGGCTCCTGCCTGCTTCTGGCCCCCAAGACCACAGGGATGCCCAGGTCTGCAGCTGGGTAGCTGCAGCTGCACCCAGAGAACACGAAGCTCCCACCCTGCTAACTCAGAGGGGGCAGGCTTCTGCCTGTCCCTGGCTCCCACAAGCTCTGTGGAGCGTGCTGCCCCGGCCACAACTGCCCCACTGCAGCCGGCATCATGGCAACAGCTGTTCCAGATGGACTGCCGCTGCCATCACTAACACTGACAAAACACCATTACCTAATCTAGACTTGGTTCAAATTTCACCAACTGTCCCACTAGTGTCCTTTATCTGGTCCAGGATCCCTTCCAAGATCTCACAGTGCACTGGGCTGCCACGTCTCTTCCATCTCCTCCAATCTGGAACAGTTGCTCAGTCTTTATTTGTCTTTCAAGACCTTGACAATTTTGAAGACTGCTGGCCAGTTATGTTGTACAATGTCCCACAATTTAGGTTTATCTGAAGTTTTCTCATAATCAAATTCAGGTTATGGAGTTTTGGCAAGAAAACCACAGAAGTCACATTGTGCTCTTCTCAGTGAACCATACCAAAAGGCACAAGATGCCAATATACCTTGCTATTGAAGTTAACTTCGGTCACTTGGTTAAGGTAGTATCTGCCACATTTCTCTACTGTAAAGTTGCTCTTTTTCCGTTTGTAATTAATAAGTATTTGTGGGAAGATGCTTTGAGACTATGAAAATATCCTTTCTCATCATCGCTTTTCCCATCCATTTCAAATTTAACATTTATTGATTTTTTTCCTGCTAAAATTATTATTACGATGGTTCCCAAATGATGATTTTCTAATTCTGTCATTCTTCCTACATTTATTGATTGTAATTCCAACTGTGAGGAAGAGCTCTCTCCTCCCCCATTTATTTATTTACATATTTATTTATTTTTTGAGACAGGGTCTCACTCTGTTGCCCAGGCTGGAGTGCAGTGGTACAAACACAGCTCACTGTGCTTTGACTTCCTGGGCTCAAGCCATCCTCTTGCCTTAGCCTCCTTAGTAGCTGGGACTACAGGCATGCACCACCATGCTCAGCTAATTATTTTATTTTTTTGTAGAGACAGAGTCTCACTATGTTGCTCAGGTTGCTCTCAAACTTCTGGGCTCAAGTGATTGTCCCACCTCAGCCTCCCAAAGTGCTGGGATTACAGGCATGAACTCCCATGCCTGGCCCTCTCCTCCATTTATTTATTTATATCAGTATATCATGGATATTTACTTTATTTTTTATTTCTGCTATTAATCCATCATTGTAATTATTTATTTTAGGCCAGGCATGGTGGCTCAAGCCTGTAATCCCAGCACTTTGGGAGGCCAAGGCGGGAGGATCACTTGAGGTCAGGAGTTCAAGATCAGCCTGGCCAACATGGTGAAACCCCATCTCTACTAAAAATACAAAACTTAGCTGGGTATGGTGCTAGGCACCTGTAGTCCCAACTACTTGGGAGGCTGAGGCAGGAGAATCGCTTGAACCTGGGAGGTGGCAGTTGTAGTGAGCCACGACTGTGCCATTGCACTCCAGCCTGGGCAACAAGAGCGAAACTCCACCTAAAAAAAAAAAATTATTATTATTATTTACTTTGCTGCTCAAATTGTTCCAGATTTGGCCATTAGGATACCTTCATGCATATTGGTTCCTGTATTATTATGCCCAGGTCGTGTTTTTAAATTGTGATTAAAGAAACAAAAAATTTGCCATATTAACCAGTTCTAAGTGTAAATTCAGTAGTGTTAAGTATATTCACATTGTTGTGAAACAAATCTATAGACCTTTTTCATACTGCAAAATTGAAAGTGTACCAATTAAGCAACTCTGAATTTCCCCCTCCATTCAGCCCTTGGCAACTACCATTCTACTTTTGGTCTTTATGATTTGACTACTTTAGATACTTCATGTAAGTGGAATCATACAGTATTTGCCTTATAGTGATTGGCTTATTTCAGTTAGCATAATGTCCTCAAGGTTCATTCATGCTGTAGCATGTGACAAGATTTCCTTCCTTTTCAAGGCTGAATAGTTCACTGTGTGTATGTATATATATGCCACATTTTCTTTATCCAGCCATTAGTTGATGGACACTTGAGTTGCTTCCACCTCCTGGATATTGTGAATAATGCAGCTACACAAGTATATAAATATCTCTTCAAGATCTTTTTTTTTTTTTTTTTTTTGGTCTTTTTTTGAGCTAGAGTCTCACTCTGTCACCCAGGCTGGAATGCAGTTGTGTGATCTTGGCTCACTGCAACCTCTACCTCTGGGTAGAGCAATTCTCCTGCCTCAGCCTCCCAAGTAGCTGGGATTACAGGCATGTACCACCACGCCTGACTAATTTTTGTATTTTTAGTAGAGACGGGAGTTTACCATGTTGGCCAGGCTGACCTCGAACTCCTGACCTTAAGTGATCTGCCTGCCTTGGCTTCCCAAAGTGCTGAGACTACAGGCATGAGCCACCGCACCTGGCCAAGATCTTGATTTCAATTATTTTCAATATATACCCAGAAATGGGACTGCTGAATCATATGGCCTGTTCAGCTTTTGATACTTACTTTCTTACATTGTTAGATTTTCCAGACTCCTCATCTAGTACTCTCCCTGCTCCAGCTCTGGATCAGCTATTCCTCTTTCTCTTCCCCCCTCCCTCCCTCCTTTCCTTCTTTCTTTTTTGACAGGGTCTCGCTCTGTTGCCCAGGCTGGAGTGCAGTGGCACAATCACAGCTCACTACAGCCTCAGCCTCAACCTCCTGGGCCCAAGCAATCCTCCCAACTCAGCCTCCCAAGTAGCTGAAACTACAGGTGCACACCACCATGCCTGGATAATTTTTGTATTTTTTGTAGAGATGGTGTTTTGCCATGTTACCCAGGGTGAGCTATTTCTTAAAAGAACTCTGGTTCCTTTTATTGGAGAATAGTTTTTAGGAAGCAAGATTTGGGTGACAGGTGTGCTCATTGCTATTGAGGTAATATTCTAGGTCCTCTCAGTAGATAAAGTAGGAAATTTATATATGCATACATACATACCTATATATACTTATCTTGATAGATATATATGAATGTATGGAATGTATATATATATGGGGGTGTGTTGTGTATGTGTATATATATTTACATACATAATTTATACCATAAATTATATTGATATCTCCTCCAACCCAACACCACAGAGTTCATCCTTTCCTTTCACTTTTCCTTATTTGTGTAACTCCCCTATCCTGAGAAAACTGACTCTCACTAGCCATAATATATATTTATTTGCTCAGTCCCTGAATACACATAAAATCATTTCAGAATTCCTAACTCATACCTGGTGAAAAATAAATGTACTAACTACAATAGAGTATTTGTATAAGGTTGTCCCTCAGTATCCATAGAGGACTGGTTCCAGGAACTTCTTTAGTTACCAAAATCCATAGATGCTCAACTCTCTGATATAAAATGGCATAGTATTTGCATATAACCTAAGCACATCCTTCTGTATATTTTAAATCATCTCTAGACTACTCGTAATAGCTAATACAGTGTAATGTTATGTAAATAGTTGTTAAGCTGTAATAGTTTAGGACAGGCATCTGGTCCATGGCCTGTTAGGAACCGGGCCACAGAGTGAAGCTTCATCTGTATTTACAGCGGCTCCATTGCTCACATTACCACCTGAGCTCCGCCTCCCGTCAGATCAGCGGTGGGATTAGATTCTCATAGGAGTGGGAACCCTATTGTGAACTGTGCATGTGAGGGATCTCTGGTGCACCCTCCTTATGAGAATCTAATGACTGATGATCTGTCACTGTCGCCCACTATGCCGAGATAGGACCACCTGGTTGCAGGAAAACAAGCTCAGGACTCCCACTGATTCTACATTATGGTAAGTTGTATAATTATTTCATTATATATTACAATGTAATAATAATAAAAATAAAGTGCACAATACATGTAATGTGTTTGAATCACCTCAAAACCATCCCCCACCTGGTCCATGGAAAGACTGTCTTCCATGAAACCGGTTCCTGATGCCAGAAAGGTTGGGGACCTCTGGTTTAGGGAATAATGACAAGAAAAAAAGTCTGTACCTACTCAGTAGAGACGCAATTCTTTTGTCAAATATTTTTGATCTGCAGTTTGTTGAATCCACAGATGGTGAAACCACGGATACAGAACCCATGGATAGGGATAGCTACTGTACAATACTTTTTGTCTTTAGCCTTACAGTACACAGCCAAAATACTGCTTCCAAAGTTACTTGGGTTAGTTCTTTCCTTTTCTGCTTCTTCCACTGTGGTTATATTATTTATTTATAATACAGTTAGGTTCATTTGTTACTCTTTGTAGTCCATTTTTTGTTACCCCCACATTCTGGTTGATTTTATTGATTGATTGATTGACTGAGATGGAGTATCACTCTGTCCCAAGTTGGAGTGCAATGGCGCCATCTAGGCTCACTACAACCTCCAACTCCCGGGTTCAAGCAATTCTCCTGCCTCAGCCTCCTGAGTAGCTGAGATTACAGGCACATGCCACCATGCCTGGCTCATTTTTTATATTTTTAGTAGAGATGGGGTTTCACCATGTTGGCCAGGCTGGTCTCAAACTCCTGACCTCAGGTGATCCGCCCACCTCGGCCTCCCAAAGTGCTGGGATTACAGGAGTGAGCCACTGCGCCCAGCCTGGTTGATTTTAATTATTTATTTTTTGGATAGATGAAACATTAATATGGTCCTGAAAGAGCTATTCAAAAACATAAAAAGTGTCACTCCCACATAATTCTTTCCACTTCATTCCCATGTACCTCTCCACACCCTATCCCATGTAACCAAGCTCATTAGTTTCCAGTTTATATGGAAAATAACAGATACATGTGTGTTATTTCCCTTTTTTTCAAGAAAAACATTATAGTATTGATACTAATTTGTACTTTCCTTTCTAACTTCACTTCATTTGATTCACTTGATTTAATTCTGAAAATCACTCCAAAGTGGTTTATAGAAATCTGCCCCATTTGGTTTTTCTTTGTTTGGTTTTTGGAGACAGGGTCTTGCTCTGTTGCCCAGGCTAGAGTTCAGTGGCATGATCACAGCTCACTGCAGCCTCGACCTCTCAAGTTCAATCCATCCTCTAGCCCCATCCTCCCGAATAGCTAAGACCATAGGCACACGCCACCACACCTGGCTAATTTTTAGGGTTTTTTTGTTTTGTTTTGTTTTGAGACAGTTTCACACTGTCACCCAGGCTGGAGTGTAGTGGTGCAATCTCAGCTCAGCTCATGTGGTTTCACTATGTTGGTCAGGCTGGTCTCGAACTCCTGACCTCATGATCTGCCTGACTTGGTCTCCCAAAGTGCTGGGATTACAGGCGTGAACCACTGCGCCTAGCCAAGTTTTGGATTTTTTTGTAGAGACAGGGTCTCACTTTGTTGCTCAGGCTAGAACTTCTGGCCTCACCATCCTCCCACCTTGGCCTCCCAAAGTCTGCGATTACAGGTGAATCACTGCTTGTAAACCATTGCCTTAGTGTTTTCCTGACTGTTCCTGTGTGTTTATTTCACTATGAACTTTAGTGTCAATTTGTCTAACTTCCTAAAAAAGCTTCTTGGAATTTTTACTGGGATTGTATTAAACTTATACATTAATTTAGAGAGAACTGACATATTTATGATGTTGAGTCATCCTATTCAAGAACATTGTATTAGTCTGTGTTCACACTGCTGATAAAGACATACCCAAGACTGGGAAAGAAAAGAGATTTTAAGATGGGCATGGTGGCTCATGCCTATAATCCCAGCACTTTAGGAGGCTGAGGCGGGCAGATCACTTGAGGTCAGGAGTTCAACACAAGCCTGCCCATCATGGTGAAACCCCATCTGTACTAAAAGTACAAACATCAGCCAGGCGTGGTGGTGTGCACTTGTAATCCCATCTTCTCAGGAGTCTGAGGCAGGAGAATCGCTCGAACCCAGGAGGTAGAAATCGCAGTGAGCCAAGATCGTGCTACTGTACTCCAGCCTGGGTGACCAGAGTGAGACTCCATCTAAAAAAAAAAGTTTTAATGGACTTACAGTTCCACATGGCTAAGGAAGCCTCACAATCATGGCAAAAGGCAAGGAGGAGCAAGTCACATCTTACATGGATGGCAGCAGGCAAAAAGAGAGACAGAGTTTGTGCAGGGAAACTCCGCCTCATAAGCCATCACATCTTGTGAGGCTTATTCACTATCATGAGAACAGCACAGGAAAGATCTGCCCCCATGATTCAATTACCTCCCATTGGGTCCCACAACACGTGGGAATTCAAGAAGAGATCTGGGTGGGGACATAGCCAAACTATATCATTTTGGGGCCCCTGGCCACTCCCAAATCTCATGGATATTCATAAATAATAATAGTCTGTATTTTTTTTGTACCATCTCTATAATGTTTAGATATAAATATTACATTTCATAAAAACTTTTAGGAAATTCTCCTTCATTTTCTTTTTTTATTTTTTAATTTTTGTAGGTATACTTTTTGTCTTTAGCCTTACAGTACAGTACAGAAGCCAAAATACTGCTTCCAAAGTTACTTGGGTTAGTTCTTTCCTTTTCTGCTCCTTCCACTGTGGTTATATTATTTATTTATAATACAGTTAGGTTCATTTGTTACTCTTTGTAGTCCATTTTTGGTTACCCCCACATATGTAGGTGTACATATTTATGGGTTTTCCTTCATTTTCAATGCTCTGAAATAACTTACGCAACATTGTGTCAATCTGATATTTGAAGGTTTAGTAGAATTACCCATGAGATAATCTGGGCCTGTACTTTTTTGAGGAGTAATTCCTTAACAGGGTTCTCTAATTCTTCTATAGAAATTGGTCTGTTGAAACTTCCATTTTCTATCAATTTTGGTAATCAGTAGTTACCTACGAAATTATCCATTTCATCAAAGTTTTTGAATGCATTTGCACAGAAGACTGCAAAGTCTATTGTAATTACTTTTTCTGTTTCAGTGGCTATTTTCCTATTGTCATTTCCTATTTTGTGTATTTGTATTTTCTCCCTTTTTTTTCTTATTTATGTTAGCTAGTGGTTTGTCTATTTTGGTAATTTATTTTAAAAAACCTTAAAAGCAAAATGGTTTGAAGAATTACTGCTATTCCACAAAAGAGTGACTACAGTCGGCAATAATGTTGTACATTTTAAAGTAACTAAAACTATAATTAGGTTATCTGTAACACAAAGAAAGGATAAATGTTTGTGGTGATGGATACTCCATTTACGCTGACATGATTATTATACATCATAAGCATATATCACAGTACCTCATGTACCCCATAAATATATACAACTACTAGCTGGGCACAGTGGCTCATGCCTATGATTCCAGTACTTTGGGAGGCTGAGGTGGGTGGATAAGCTGAGGTCAGGAGTTCAAGACCAGCCTGGCCAACATGGTGAAACCCTGTCTCTACTAAAAATACAAAAATTAGCTGGGCATGGTGGCACACGCCTGTAATCCCAGCTACTCGGGAGGCTGAGGCACGTGAATTGCTTGAATCCAAGGCAGAGGTTGCAGTGAGCCAAGATCATGCCATTGCACTCCAGCCTGGGCAACAAGAGTGAAACTGTGTCCCCCCCAAAAAAAGAAAAAACATATATATATATACCTACTTTGTACCCACAAAAATAAAAAAAAAAAAAAGAAATATTGCTATTCAGTCTAAGTCTCTTTAAAACTGTAATACCTAGAACCAAACACAATACTCTAGGTATAAAACCAGATACTCAGCTTCTTCATTCAAGATACTTCATATTCTTTTCTTTCTTTTTCTTTTTCTTTTTGTCACATTGTTGACTCACACTAAACTGTCAACCAAAACCTCTAAATAATTTTTAACACATTTTGCTGTTAAACCATATCCTTTTCATCTTTGAGCTTGTAAAATTGGTTTTCTTGATCCACATTTGCCTCTAATAAATTTCACCTTGTTAGATTGTGTCTCAAGAGATCCTGTCATTCCATGCATTCATTTATTCAAGTCAACATATTCTTGAGTCCCTACTATCTGCCAGGCATTGTGCCAAGGTCAGCACTTACAGGCACATAAATAACGGATACAAAGTGATTGCTGCTACAAGGGAGAAATGTGAAAAAAACAAAACAAAACAAAAAAGCTATTTATGCAGAGAAGGAACAACAGGATGGAAAGCTGGGGGAATCAGGAAAAGGTCAACAGGAAAGGAGACATTTGGCTGGTTCTTTACAGATGTCTGCCAATTGCAGAGGGGACAAGGGCAGAGGTGATGGAAGGGGGAAGCGTCAAAAGACATACAGTATCTTAGAGGAACAGCCAGTTGAGGGGGTAGCGTGTGGGCGGAGCTGTCAGTGGCAGGTGATAATGTTGGAGAAACAGGTCACCAGTGCGACCACCAGCACTCAGACTAAGCATAATGACCTTCAACAGGCAAGTGTGAAGTTGTGAAACAGGAGAGTGAAACTGTGTGACTGGCATCTTGGAACAGAAAGAACAGCATGCAGACTGAAGAAGCCAACGAGGAGCCCAGGCAATAATTCAAGCAAGAGAAGATAAGCACCTAAACTGAAGCAGCACCAGTAAGCAAAGGACAAACTCCAGAAACAAGTCAGAGATGACTGATAGGATGTAGGCAGCGACAAAAGGAGAGGGTCCAAAAAGTCACGCCTGAATGACTGGCTGCCTGGTGATACTTTAACCGGGATGGAGAAGACATGAAGAACAAGCACTGGGGAAAAGTCAATGGCTCGGTTTTGAGAGTCTGAGCTATTTGTAGAACACCAGAGTATAGATGTTCCACAGCCAGTTGGCAAAACACAGGTCTAGAGCCCAAGAGCTGGGGGCGGGGTGGGAGATCCACATTTGAGAGAATCTAGGTATAAGCTTGCCAATGGAATAACTGCCATCTACCAAGCACTTACTACATGCCAGGTATTGTGCTAAGCACTTTGCTACATCCCTTATACATATATTCTCCCTTCACATTGACTCTGCAAGGGAATATTTTTCCCAATTTACAGATGTGGAAACCAAGGTTCAGAGGAATATGCCCACAGTCTCAGGGCTGCTCAGTGACAGAACAAGGGTTTGAATTCAGTGATGACACTAACTCCTGGGCTCTACAGCATCCCAAAAGGTAAGGTGAGCTCTAAGAGTTATTTGGCAGAGAAGGAAATGGGAGAGATCATGATGCATCAAGGTTTCAGAGAAGAGGAAGAGGGCTGCGTCCTCTGATCAGCAGCAAAGCAACACTTGAATTTGCTGAGTACTAAGACAAATCCATGGGAATGAAGTATGTGTAGGCATTGTATTAAGTATAATAAAATAATCTAGAGATGATTTAATAGATATGGGAGGACGTATGTAGGTTAAAAGCAAACATATGCTGCGTCCTCTGATCAGGAGTGTAGGGAAGTGTGGGGGTGGGAAGAGGGAAGCTGAAGGAGTTAAATGCAGCTGCCCCACAAGTCATTCCTTCCTATGAAGTAGGCCAGTTTATCTGCTGAGGGTCAAAGGGACAGGGAGAATGAAGGAGGCCTCAGGAAAGGGTCAGAGACTTGCGGCAGACCCTGTGAGAAGCTGCAAACAACACCAACTGCTAAAGATTCCTGGCAGCACCAAGCACTCAGCTAGGACTGGATATCATCATTTCGTAATTGAATCAATCAGCAAGGTTGTGTGATTTGCTCTAGACCTGCTCAGCAGGCCTGGGCCATGAGCAGGGGAAACCAAGGATGGGCCAATCTAGGACTAAAAATAATCAGAGGAGAGGCAGTGACCACCAGGGCAAAGGAAGTGAGCATGGTGTTCAAAGCGCTTGAAGTGACTGACGGTAAAGTCTGGGCCAGGGAGAAGAAATTAAGAGACAGTGGATAAGCCTTAAGAAGGTAGAGGACAGGATGGAAAGAAGAACTTGACGGAATGAAAAAATAAGTTTAATGGGAATGTAGGACTGTGAAAACTGGGGTTTTGAGCAGAGTATAGTTTCAGAGTTCAAGATTTCAGGGGTGGGGAAATTCTGCAGAGTAAGTTCCAAGTGTGGCCTCGGCATGTGGCCTTGTCGAAGTGGCACAGAGGGGGACAATCATTACAGTGGGGACAGTCCAGGAACTGGGGGGCTAGACTATGGATCCTGAAGTCCTGTCTAGAGAGTGTTAGAGACTAAGGTGCTGTGGCTATTTGGCATTCTGTCCAGATCCACGTTACTTTATTCTTTTTTCTTTTTTTAAATTTTTATTTTTTGTAGAGATGGAGTCTTGCTATCGCCCAGACTAGTCTCGAACTCCTGGCCTCAAGCCATCCTCCTGTCTTGGCCTCCAAAAACACTGAAAACAGTGAGCTGAGATCATGCCACTGCACTCCAGCCTGGGCAACAGAGCAAGACTCTGTCTCAAAAAAAAAAAAAACATGTCAGCAAGGCCTGTAGTTGTTCTACGTGTACTAAATGTGTCTGTGACAGAACCGAGCATGCCTTCCTTATTGAGGAAAAGAAAAAGTATTGGACACACCAGCACAAAGTCAGAAAACTAAACAAATAAATGAAGCTCTTTTGCATAACAATAATTTTTTAAAAAGGAAAAAGAACTATATCTTGATTATGACCCTGGATCTTGGTCAAGAGAGGCAAAGTAGGAATGATCAGATTCCAACTAAGCTTACAGTGATATTATAGCTAACAGCTCCTGGGGTAGCTGCCCAGCCCACAATGATCCCCTCTTCTTTAAGAACCCTCCTCTGCACATGTAGTGGTGGGTCCTATGACCAGGTTGGCATTGTATCACCCCCTCCACTGGCCACAATTGATTGGTCTGGCAAAGTCCATTGGTGAAACCCAGCCAATCCCTGGAACTTTTTGAACTGGCATTTAGGAATAGAATCAGTCTTCCTCCTCCTCCCTCATCTCTCTCAAAGTTGTAAGATATAAAACTTAGACGTTGCCATAGGCCACGCTGCTCACCTGAGAAGGAAAAACCAGCTCTAGTAAATGGGAATAAAGCCAGCATAGAAAGAAGCAGATACGAGGCAGAGAACAGAGGAAGAGATCCTGCCAGTGTCAGAGTTCTTGATTTCATTGTTTCTGTTGCATCCCTGCCCTTTCCATGGTTTAGTTTTCTACCTTTCCTTGGATTCCATGCGAGTCAATAACATCCACTTCCTATCCCTGCTAGTTCAAGTTAGGTTTTTGGCACTTGTAACCAAACTAATTAAAAAAAAAAAAGACCAAGACGGTTGGTACATACTACGTGTATGACAGTGTTGAACTAATCTCAGTCTGGAGTTTCATGACTAACTTGTTCTAAGGAAGCCAAAAGGATGCCAGTGTAATAGACGTCTAGAACAACTGAAGGTTTTCATGGTAATCACCCTCTGAGTCAGGCCTCAGAAGAAGTCAGTCAGTAGACACAACAAGAGTTAAAACTGTCTGAGAAGGATTTTGGCTTGATGAGACTGGCCCTCTAAAGCTGTGAGGGCAGTGATAGTACCAAGAAGTAGCCAGCGGAAGGAGGCTTTAGCAATCCCATAATCTCCATCAGCTTCCTCCAAGACACTCCAAATAACCCTACGATTTCAGGTAAAAGTCTTCTAGTGTAGACAGTTCTATCCAAAATCTTCATTTGTGCAGGAAATCTTGACCTTGAAAGCTTTCTTGCCACCAAATGTAACTTTCTTCCTGTTTTTCTTTGGGACCTCCCCTTCCTTCCAAATAAGTTTGTAAACCGAGCCTCAGTTCTCTCTCTCCTCCAAGACTCAAGCTCACCGAATTCCTGCCGGGGACTTATTTGTTCGAGTTGCAAAAGCACCAACGGGGCTTCACCAGAGAAGTGTGTGGTGTCTACTATTCTTAGAGTAGAAACAGCCAAGGAGGCGGCTCTATGTTTTCCTGCTGGCAACAAGAAAAGCAAACAAGAAAAGCAGAGAGCTTTTGTGGTATGCTAGAGAGACAGTTCAGGAGGAGACATGAACGGCTCAGGAAGGAAATTAGTTTTACAGTGAAACCAGATACCTGTTTAGAACTCTGAGACCCCCCCCAGCTGCAGGAGATGAGGAGATGAGGGTGGGGAAGTTGCTGAGAAACTAAGAGGAAAGCTGAAGATTTAGAAACCTTATGTTATTATTGGCCTAAATTCTGCCAGTAAACACCCTATTGTATTTCTTTTCTATTATCTCTTTCAGCCCTTTACTGAACCTGGAAAAGCTATTTGTTCATTGAATTTGATGGCTAATTGGGTACATATAAAGTTCACAAGTAAAAATATCCTTAAATTTCTTCTTCCTTGTATGGACAGGTTCTTTGTACAGTAGTCCCCCTTACCCATAGTTTTTCTTTCCACAGTTTCAATCACCCATGGTCAATCACCGTCTGAATATATTAAATAGAAAATTCCAGAAATAGGCCAGGCGCAGTGGCTCATGCCTGTAATCTCAGCACTTTGGGAGGCTGAGGCAGGCAGATCACGAAGTCAGAAGATCGAGACCATCCTGGATAACACAGTGAAACCCCGTCTCTACTAAAAATACAAAAAAATTAGCCGGGCATGGTGGCACGTACCTATAGTCCCAGCTACTTGGAAGGCTGAGGCAGGAGAATTGCTTGAACCTGGGAGGTGGAGAGTGCAGTAAGCCAAGACTGTGCCACTGCACTCCAGCCTGGCGGACATAGCAAGACTCCATCTCAAAAAAAAAAAAGAGAGAGAGAGAAAGAAAATTCCAGAAATAATTCCTAAGCTTTAAATCCTAGCTGGGTGCAGTGGCTCATGCCTGTAATCCCAGCATTTTGGGAGGCTGAGGCAGGCGGATCACCTGAGGTCAGGAGCTCAAGACCAGTCTGGCCAACATGGTGAAACCCTGTCTCTACTAAAACTACAAAAATTAGCCGGGCATGGTAGCACACACCTGTAGTCCCAGCTACTGGGGAGACTGAGGCAGGAGAATCACTTGAACCCAAGAGGCAGGAGGCAGAGGTTGCAGTGAGCTGAGATCACATCACTGCACTCCAGCCTGGGTGACAGAGTGAGACACTGTCTCAAAAAATAAATTAATTAATTAAAATCAAAATAAAAAAAAACCCAAATTGTCCAACACTCTGAGTAGTATGATGAACTCTTGTGCCATTCCACTCTGTATCACCCAAGACGTGACTCATCCCTTTGTCCAGCATATCCAAGCTGTCCATGCTACCTGTCATCTTATTGAAACGACTGCCAAGGTATCACAGTGCTTGTGTTCAAGTAGCCCTTGTTTTACTCTATAATGGCCTCAAAGTATAAGAATAGTGATGCTAGAAATTCAGATATGCCAAAAGATGCTGTAAAGTGCTTCCTTTAAGTGAAAAGGTGAAAGTTCTTGACTTAATAAGGAAAGAAAATAAAATCATATGCTGAGGTTGCTAAGATTTATGATAAGAATGAATCTTTCAGGCCGGGCGCGGTGGCTCAAGCCTGTAATCCCAGCACTTTGGGAGGCCGAGACGGGCGGATCACGAGGTCAGGAGATCGAGACCATCCTGGCTAACACAGTGAAACCCCGTCTCTACTAAAAATACAAAAACTTAGCCGGGCGAGGTGGCAGGCGCCTGTAGTCCCAGCTACTCGGGAGGCTGAGGCAGGAGAATGGCGTGAACCCGGGAGGCGGAGCTTGCAGTGAGCTGAGATCCGGCCACTGCACTCCAGCCTGGGTGACAGAGCGAGACTCCGTCTCAAAAAAAAAAAAAAAAAAAAAAGAATGAATCTTTCATCCATGAAATTTTGAAGATGGAAAAAGGAATGCATGCTAGTGTTTCTGCCATACCTCAGACTGCAAGTTTCAGCCACAGTGTGTGATAAGTGCTTAATTAAGATGGAAAATACATTAAATTTGTGGGTAGAAGATAGGAACAGAAACAGGCTCCGACTGATGGCAGTCAGGTTCAGTACCATCCATGGTTTCAGGCATCCACTGGGGGTCTTGAGATGGACCTCCCTTGGATAAGGGAAGATTAATGTATTAGTATTCAGCCCAGTGGTCAAAAGATAATATATCAGAAAGTAAAGAGCTAAAGATTTTCTGAAAGATATCATCTCCTAAACTTATTTTTAAATTTCTGTCAGTTATGAGTCCCCAAACACTCTCTGCTCCTTCACAAGTACATGTTACAAGGTCAGTGCCCAATAAATGCATGTGAATGAATGGATGAATGAAGTGTCACTCTATGGTCTAGGGGTGTCCCTCATCCTAGAAATAGGAGATAAGAGCCCAGCCTCAGGGCCTGTGGAGTTGGTTCTCTATTCCCTTACCACATCCAGCTACTAAAGGTTATATTCATGACCACTTTAATGGAGCTTGGTTTGGGAGATAACAAACAACATGCTTTCAGGAAAGTGTCGGTTTTAGCCTTTGGTCCCTACAGCCTAGACAAAACGCCAGTCATGGCAGATGAAGCCTTTCTAGTGTTCCCTAGACCCTCTGAACCGCCTGGGGGAGCGGCACCTGGCTAACAGTGCCCTATCACTGCTCCACATGCCTGGCCAAGCCATCACTCACCACGAGGAACATAAAGCTGCCTGAGAGCTTGCTGCCAGGGTGCATCTGTTTAGCTGGCATTGCCTCCTGTGGGAATGAAGCCAATGAGCCTGGGTGGGGAGAGGAGAAACCAGGCAGGATAGAAAAAAGAAGGATGGGGAATCTGGTGCTGAGTTGCTCTGTAGACTTAACAAGCCTTTAATTTCTACAGCAAAGCACAGAGGAGTTCATTATGAAAATGTCTGGAAGCCTCTAATTGGCCCAGTGTTGCCACCGCTACCCCATGGAGGGCACAAGGCCCTTAGGAGTGATGTTTCACTTACCAATCTTCTTCCTCACTCACTCTATGTCCCCCATGGAGATGAGACCAGACCAAAACTCTTCCTCTGTGTTTGTGTGTGTGTGTGTGTGTGTGTGTGTATATTTTGTTTTGTTTTGAGACAGAGTCTCACCCTGTTGCCCAGGCTGGAGAACAGTAGCAGGAACGTGGCTCATTGCAGCCTCAACCTCCTGGGCTTCAGTGATCCACCCACTTCAGCCTCCCAAGTAGCTGGGCTCCCAGGCATGCATGCCACCATGCCCAGCTAATTTTTTTTTTAATTGTGGAGACAGGGTCTCACCATGTTACCCAGGCTGGTCTTGAACTCCTGGGCTCAAGTCATCCTCCTGCCTCAGCCTCCCAAAGTGCTGGGATTATAGGTGTGAGCCACTGTGCCTGGCCTCTTCCTATATTTCTAAGGGACTGCCAAGCAGATGAATCTTAATGTGAAATTTCAATTTCTACTTTTCTACTTGGAGGAAAACTGGTAGGGAAAGTCTGCCAGAACTTATGTTCAAAAGGTTAAGGTTCAGACTACAGATTTCCTGTCAGCCATCATTTTCATAAACCATTCCCCCAACTTTCAGCCTCCCAGGCCATTCACACCACACCTGGGCCTACGTTCACTCTTCCCCACAAGTAAGATTTCTGTATCACCTCAATTTTCCCAAGTTTGACACTCTGAACATCTACTGTGGCACAATCTCAGCTCACTGCAATCACCACCTCCCAGGTTCAAGCAATTCTCCTGCCTCAGCCTCCCAAGTAGCCGGGATTACAGGCATGAGCCACCATGCCCGGCTAATTTTTGTACTTTTAGTAGAGACAGGGTTTCACCATGTTAGCCAGGTTGCTCTCGAACTCCTGACCTCAGGTGATCCACCCGTCTTGGCCTCCCAAAGTGTTGGGATTACTGGCAGGAGCCACAGCACCCGGCCTATCTCTTCTTTTAAGAAATGGGTCTCGCTCTGTCATCTAAGCCGGAGTGCAGTCATCAGTCATGTGCGGTCACAGCACACTGCAGCCTCTAACTCCTCAGCTCCAGTGGTCCTCTTGCCTCATCCTCTCAGGTAGCTAACACTGCAGGCATGCACCACTGTGCCTGGCTACTTTATCTTCATTGGTCTGTGAGCTTCAGTAGGGCACAGACTGTATGTTATTGAACTTCTATGTATTTCCAGAGCCTGGCACAGTGACTGGCAAACACAGTAATTCAGAGACTGTCCCATGAATGACTGCTTGCATGCATGTACCAGACGAGCAGGGAAAAAAACTGGCCTCAATGAGCAGATGGGTTGGTAAATGTTCAGTCCTTTTCATATCAGTACACCCTATCTCTCCCTATAAACTCCTTGGAAGCAGGAACTGAGTGTTTTTCAATTCTTTTATCCATCCCCTCTCAATAAATTACTGGTTTATGAATAACTAATGAATAACTGAATAAATGAATGCTTATTAGCCAAACCATATTATAATCTCAGGTCTCTCAAAACCTCCCAACACAAGCACAAAGTTGTTTTTAAAGAAAGTTCAGCCCCCCAAAAAACACTTGCAGAAATTCATGTTGGCACGATTACAACATTCACAGGACAACACCAATACCAAGTGGCAGAGAAAACAAATAGCTTTGAGGCAGATGCAGATTGGGGAAACTGTGATCTATAGGAAGCCTGGCCAAGCCATAGGAAATGGGGGATGACAGCCAGGGTGGCAGTAGCCAAAACTTGTGGATAATTCGCCGTCCAAATTAACCATGCCATTCAAAGGCATTGCATTGAAAGCACTGACAAGGATCAAATCTGTGAGTTATTTGCCAGACATGTTGAGGCCAGGGCTCTGTGTAGGAAATGCAGTAAGAGAAAATTCTGTCATGCATGGCTATACATAGTGGCAAAGGATTGAGAACAGAAGCCAACAGTGGGTAGAGGGAAGCCAGGATTCAGAGGGCAGGGTTTCTCTCTGCTGCAGGGTTCCCTTATAATTAACCAATTAAGGCCAAAGCTCCATTTCCTGTGGCAGTTTTCTCTGCCATAGAGAATGAGGTCACAGCCCTAACTACACAGACCTATAAAGCATCTGGGTGATGAAGAATAGCTTTAGATATACTTGGATCATTCCCAGGAGGTGACTGGATACATGTGTGGTATTCGTAGCCTCAGTAGGAATTCTCAGGAGAATTAAAGCGTATTCTGACACTAGCTTTACAATCCCTGTTTACATCCTTATCTCAAGGACTCTAAAAAAATAAATGGAATATTACTGGATCTATTAAGCAACCTTAGAGGCTGGAACAGGTCAAATAGGGCCCCATGGATACTAAAATAACCAATTACACTATTGTTCAGTAGCACTAAATGTAATATTGTACGTAAAATGAATTATTTAATATAGAATGTGAAAGAATCATTTAAACTGTAAGAAACCATTCAAATTTAACATATTACTGTTATTGTTATTTAGATGATGTCAATTTTTCAGAGAAACCAAAAGTACTCATTGGCTATCAGAGTTCAAATCTAACAGAGAGGAACAGATGTACATTAGCTTGTGGAGGGGGTGGAGGGAAGTTTACAGGATGGGTGGAAAAATCAAATATCAGAGAAGGAAAAGAGGCACTACTGCATTATTCTAGGGACCAATTAATTAAAAAGTTATGCATCTGTGGTTTTTATGAAGATTCCATTACCACCACAAAAACATGATTCTCCCATTCCCCTTTTCCTTTAGGCCCTTATGTTTTTCAAGAATTGGAGGTCAGTGGATATTTATGGAAGCACCAAAGCATGAAACAGACGGCCAAGCCTCTTAGTTTACGTGGCTCTTTAGTCGACAGGTTTCGAAGTGAAAATGAGCAGAAAACAAAGATTAGGACCAGCTCTGTGCTGGTTTCCTGCTCCTAAATAGACAGTGGGACCATCAAGAGCTGAGTTTTTTTGTTGTTGTTGTTTTAAGTTGGAGCAGGAGGTATAAGACAACTAAAAGAGCTTCTGCCACAATTGGTGAATGAGTCAGACTTACGCAGCTAAAGACCAGGGGCAGCCCAAAGGCAGAGAGTGAGAAAAGAGGAACCAGAATATGGGAATCACTCAGAGGTAGGCTTCCTGGCTCTTCTGTGTTTCAACTCTTAGACTATAGCTCTTTGTTAACAATCCCCTTACATGTGTTCACACAGGAATGATGCAAAGATGAGGTGCCCTGCAGTGCAGACAGGATGCAAGCTCCGCCCCTCAGTGAAGGCTGTGATACCCCTTGGCCAAAGGAAAATTCCAACTCGGTTAGGTTTGGACAGCATTTCTGCAGTTTTCCTCTGTGTTAGGAACAACGCTAGGGGATGGGGACCAGAAAGGGGGAGTGTTCTGTGGCAGGTCAGGCTGCAGAGCTTCTTAATTAGAAACAGGAATTAAGGAAGGAGGCTGTAGTGCAGCCGCAGAAATAAAATCTTATACACGAATTCATGAGAATGGTTATTTGTGTGGAAAAGGCTGGAATGGGTGGGGGGAACCAAAGGCACTTCAGTGTTGCCTATGATGTTCATATTTAAGAGGACAATGTATTCATATGTTGAGTAAAAACTGATTTTTAAAATCTTAAATTTTAGAGAGTCACAGAGAGAAGAAAGAGAGAGATGGAAGGAAAAGGAGGGAGAGAGAAACGAAGAAAGGCACAACTAACAGCGTAGGTTTCCCTGGATGCTGGGCTAAGACAACCCGCAGGAGTAGGGCTTGGCTGCAGTGGAAGACATATGGGGCAATCTTGAGGGGGAAGCATCCCAAACCAGAACTTCCTGGGTCACAAGAAAAGCAAATGCAATAAATAGAATTGTAAGAGAAACAAGTGGAGAGGAAATGACCCCTTGTCGGCCCTAGCCCATCTTGCCTGTCAGACTGAGGCCCCAGTTCCTCTGCTCTCACATGGACGGGTGCACACGCTGGCTCCCTGGGATTGGGCCCAGGACCCAGGTCCCCTCTCGCTCAGTAGCTCCTCTCAGACAACCACGTCCTTGATTGCAGAGAAATCTACTGCCCCGGACTCAGAAAGAGATTCAGACATGAAGAGGGCACTTCACATGGACCATCTACAGTCCCCTGCCCTCTCAAACTTTCTACCAATGCAGTACCACTCCACCCTCCCTTGGCTCCGCTGGTTAGCTCCTGATATAGATGAGCACTTTTGCCAAATATCCAGGGATTCCCTGAGGATTTCCTTGGGGAGAGAAACTCTAGGGAGGATGGAGACCCCCTCTTCTGGAAGGAGGTGATTTCTGAATTTGTGGTCCTGTCCTCTTGGGCTCAGGTAAGCAAGCTATCAGGGAAGGTCATGGCCCAACTTAGCTGTGGGCAGGCGGCCCTTCTGATTTCTCCTGGTTCACCCATCTGCACTGCAAGTACCACCTTAGCCCCCTTGGGGTTCTGCGGGCAATTTGCTCTGGGGTCCCCAGAGGATGGGGGAGGAAGAGGACCCTTTCCGGAGACTGGGCGGGTGACGCTGGGGGAGGGGAGCTGAGGAGTGGGAGGAGCAGGACAGTTACCTCATTGAAGCCCTCCTGCAGGACGTCCAGTAAGTTCCCTCGGGTCAGGCAGGCTAGCATTGTTCTTGCTGGGGGCTCCCCGGGCGGGGTCTCCAGCCCGGCGGCCGCCGCAGCCTCCTCCTCCTCCCTCTGTACACAAAGGCTCTCGGCTCAGCTCATTGGGATCCCTCCGGAGTCCCGCATGCCACTTACTGGAAACCTAGACTGGAGCCAAACTAGCGGCTTGCACTGGGCATGCTCACACGGGGGCCTCCGCTGGAGGGGCCCGGCGCGGTCGCGGTTCCTATGGAAACAGCTGGGCGCGCACTGGGTGAAGCGGCGCTGCCGGGCTGCCCGGAGCCCCGCTTTCCTGCGGGAAAGCCGCACGGGCAGGCGGGCTGGCGAGGGCGCGCGCTGCACGCCCGCACGCACGCGCACACACACCCCCCGGGCCGCAGCACGGGCGTGTGTGCGTGCGCTACAGACATACACACACACACACACACACACACACACGGATTTTAGGCAAACGTTCTGCTCTATGTGCGCGCTGCGTGCGCGGACACACTCACACACACACACACACACACACACACACACACACGTTGACAAACAGGCGGCCCGACTGGTGTATGCCAGCGCTTGCAGCCGCGCTTGCAGTCGCTTGCGCGCGCGCACACACACACACCCCAGGCTTGCAGGCGGGTGTGCCCGCGGGGAGGGTGCGCAACACACACACACACACTGCTAACTTAAGGCCACAAACGGCCCACCAGAAGGTGGGTGGGAAAGGGAGTGAATCATAGTATTTTCCCCAGACTAACCGAAAACAGCAACCTTTTTCCACATGGGCCCTGGACAGTGAGGTCAAGTTAAAGAAGAGGAAGCAGAAGGGAAAGAAATAAGAAAGAGAAGAAGGAGCAGAGGAAGAAAGGGGGAAAAGAGGATAGAAAGAACTTTAGTTATTGATGGTATCAGAACACATTCAATAGAACAGTGCTAAACATCACACAGGATCACAAAAGAAACATCAAGGATGACCAAGGCTTTTCCAAAATTTTCCTATTTCATTCTTTATAAAATAACTGCTAAAATATACAACCCATATTTTAATGTGTTTTAAAATAAATGGGTTTTAATTAAAATAAAGACTGCAAAACTGTCCTGGTGCATTTGAAAGAGTTAGGTAAAAAGCTTCCTCAAGTGAAACAGAAAGCTATTCTAGGCTGTTTCTAGCTATTCGAGTCATAGCCTTGATTATTTATTTTTAGGAATACTAGTCATTTGCAACTCAGTGCAAACTCTTGTTTCTATAGGAAAACTGGAAGCTGAAAAAACATTCATTTTACATTCCACCTCGTGATCCCAGATGGAGAGGAAGGGTTTACAGAGCATTAGGGCTCAGAGAAGGTCAGGGCCTTGTCCAAGGACGCAGCCAATCGGTGACAGGCAGCTCAAGGATCTAGGAGTCTACACTCATGATTTTCTGGGAGGCCCAGATTCCTCCTCAAACCCTGATTAGTACCTTAGCAAGAAAAGTCAGTATTGGCTCTTATTCAACCTAACAACCTCTTCAGGTCCTTAGAGAAAAAGAAAATCCTTACCAAGAGCAGCCAGGCTAGCAATATCATGTCTGAATGTCTAAAGCTGCTCAACACACAAATGTTTCTGAAAAAGAACACATCGCCCTGACCACAACAGGCAGGGGGCAGAAGGCCAGCACAGGTGTTGAGTGGCAGCTGCTGGTTGAATGTAGTGGGTTCAATTCTGGCTAATGCTGAGGAAAAGCTACACCAAATCGTTCTAAACCTGAGCAGCCCACAAGTCTGAAGACCACTGTCCTTCATAATCTAGCCGAGGAATTGAACTGCCAAGAACTCCCTTTGGCACTACCACACTTCATGGTGTAACACCCCCAGAGAGTCACTGACCCATGTCAATTCAACAAGTTCCTTTATAAAGAGAAGCATGAAATTTCCAACAGCACAGACTTGCATGCAACACATCTACATGCATAATGATGCAAAACCAAAGTACCTAGTTGGTGGATCCCTGGGTAGAGGATCCTGACTGGTGGAGAGCCCCTCATGCTTTATACACAGAGCAGAAAATATTGAGACATCAGAGGGAGGTCCTGCTGACAGTTATCTATGCCAGAGGTCAGCGTTTCTCAAACAACAAGTCTTTGATCAAAGTAGGATCTGTGAGCTCAGTATTTCTGGAAAAAGACTTACGAAATCACTGAATTTTAAAGCTCCAAAACATTTTGGCCCCACTTCCTTACTTGGCCCAACTCCCTTACATCATAGAAGAAGGAACCAAGGCTAGGAGAGGTGCTCACAGTCACTCAGCAAGTCAGTATGGAAACTAAGATCTGAACCAGAGGGCTCTGAGGTCTGGCCCTGTGCTCTTTGCACTGCCCATCACAGCATGCTGGAGGAATTAAGAGAGAATTGTAGTGAATTGATTTTAAAAAATGTATTATAAGGCATATCGTCCAATATTGCACTGTTCCCTAGTCCATAACTATATGAACCACATATTCTAGAGCAATGGTGTTCACCAGAACTGTCTGTGAAGATGGAAATGTTCTATATCTATGCTGTACAATATAGTGGCCACACATGTGGCTATTGAGCACTTGAACTACAGCTAATGCAACTGTGAAACTAAAATTTTAATGGCGTTTAATTTTGATTAAAATAGTACAATCTCAAAATATTCATTCTATTGTCCCCCATATGACTATTAAGATGTGTTCCAAAAATCATACTATTTTACATACAGCCTGCCTCTCACATTTGGAAAAAGCACAAAAGTCCTGTCAGACAATATAATGTCCTTTTTTTTTTTTTTTTTTTTTTGCTCAGAAGAGATGTTCATGACAGTTATCTTAGTTGGCCTTACAAAGTGGCTCAGGTGAAGAACTGAGCTTTCGCTCCAAACAACACTAACATTTACTATTCTTTCCATCCTCCCGATCCCACCGTGTTATAATATCCACATAAGAGCTGGGAGAGTATGCGGGTAGCTACAAGAACTAGGAATAACTGGGACAAAGATCAGGCATCCCATAGTGTTTGTATGTGGGGAAACTGCAAGCAGTCTGGGTAGCTGGATCCACTCCCGCTGCTGCAGTGTGGTCATTCACTCTGCCTGGAAACAGAGGCAAAGAAACCCAGCAAACTGCTTTCTGTATATCTCTGCCACGCTGCCTGATTTCTGAACTTATACCTGGCTTCCTCAGTCCTGCATTATTTTGGCAATAATGGCAGATACTTCCCCCACAAACTAAACGCTACCCAAATATCTATATATAACAGTAATAATAGCAAAATTGAGCTTTTACTATGTGCCAAACCCTGTACTCAGCACTTAGTATTAGCTCATTTGACTGTCACAATTACCATAAACGGTAGGATTTTTACACATAAAGAAAGAGAGGTTTGGAGAAGTAATTTGTCACAGACCCAATAGCTACTAAATGGTGAAGCCAAAGTCCAGGTTCTTAACCACTATGCAATACTTTCACACGAAGAATGCAACATTACATTCCATAAGAATGCAAGATTACATTAATTTTTACTTGAAGGAATGAATGAGCCAGTGGAGGAAACATTAATCACTTCTGTTAATAAACAGAGTAAGATGTTAGCCTAAGTAAGACTTTGAGCCTTAAAACAAAACCGTCATTTGGTAAAAATATTGCCTGTGACTTCTCTCTGTGTAAAAATAAGCAGGGTGAAATTCAAATCTATATAAAATTTAACACAACTATTATGGACAATAATTCATGACTATAAAGAAACAGGCAGTTTGAATAAACAAATAATTACAATTGTCAATAAAAATATTTTAAATAACCCTAGGAAATAACGTCTTTTTTTTTTGAGAGAGAGAGAGAGACAAGATCATCTCACTCTGCTGCCCAGCCTAGAATGCAATGGCACCAAAAAAAAAAATACAAAATTAATACAAAAAAATACAAAAATTAGCCACTCATGGTGGTATGTGCCCATAATCCCAGCTACTCAGGAGGCTAAGGTGGGAGGATCGCTTGAGCCCGGGAGGTTGAGGCTGCAGTGAGCCGTGACTGCACCACTCCACTTCAGCCTGGGCCAAGAGTGAGACACTGCCTCAAAAAAAAAAAAAAAAAAAAGTCTGGGCGCAGTGGCTCACGCCTATAATCCCAGTACTCTAGAAGACCCAAGGCGGAAGGCAGGCGGATCACCTGAGGTCAGGAGTCCAAGACTAGCCTGACCAACATGGAGAAACCCCATCTCTACTAAAACTACAAAATTAGCCGAGCGTGGTGGCACATGCCTGTAATCCCAGCTTGAACCTGGGAGGCGGAGGTTGTGGTGAGCCGAGATCACACCATTGCACTCCAGTCTGGGCAACAAGAGCGAAACTCCGTCTCAAAAAAAAACCAAAAGAAACAC
Organism: Theropithecus gelada; assembly: GCF_003255815.1. Classification (NCBI taxonomy): domain Eukaryota; kingdom Metazoa; phylum Chordata; class Mammalia; order Primates; family Cercopithecidae; genus Theropithecus; species Theropithecus gelada. The sequence goes on along the minus strand of NC_037682.1, from coordinate 103,547,277 downwards.
TAAACGGTCTAGCATGTTCTATACTGTGTCATTTAGCACTTAATTATAGGTAATTTAGGAATGTGATTCTTTACCACTTTTACTGTATTCTCAAGCCAAATATAAATAATTTTTAGTATCCTGTATTTTCCTCTCATTCATTCATACATTGTTTCATTAAACATCCATTAAATAGATTCTGAGCACCTCTTATAAGTCATTATATGCCAGGTCTCATTATTTTAGCAAAAACTTGAATAACTGACAGTTACACATAAATATACACATAACGCATGGGGCAAGAAACAAGACTGGAGGGAAGAATAGTAAAAGGAAGACTAGTAAAACTGAGAATCCAATAACTAGTATGTGAGGAAAGAGTATACATGGTGAATATGACAGACTGAGTGGGCAGAAGAAGGGAAAAAGACAGAATGGTGAAAGACTAGAGTAGGATGTCGCCAAAGTAATCACCAGATGCTAGTGCTTAATATAAACCACACCAAAGCAGATATGTGAAAATATTCTACATGATTTTTTTAACCTATTCCTGTGTTATGGATTTTTTTTTCCTTTTTTCACATGAAGTTTTAAAATTCACATTTCAAAAGTTATCTGCCACTGGCCAGGCGTGGTGGCTCACGCTGTAATCCCAACACTTTGGGAGGCTGAGGCAGGAGGATCACTTGAGGCCAGGAGTTCAAGACCAGCCTGGCCAACATGGTGAAACCCCATCTCTACCAAAATAAAAAATGAAAAAATTAGCAAGGCGTGGTGTCCCATGCCTGTAGCCCCAGCTACTCTGGAGGCTGAGGTGGGAGAATTACTCAAACCAGGGAGGCAGAGGTTGCAGTGAGCTGAGATCATGCCACTGCACTCCAGCCTGGGCACAGAGTGAGACTCTGTCTCAAAAAAAAAAAAGTTTGCCAGCTGTCCTGTGGGTGAGTATTATATTAAGACTAGCGCCATCTGGTGGATATTTTGGAAGTGACACTTGAATTTCTCTATGACAGCACTGAAAATGCACCCCTATGCCTCTGGGCTAACAGTTATCAGGTGTCAGAGCTCCACATCAGTAATTAGACTAACATCAAATCATCTTTCCGCAAGATGCAAGGTCTCTTTACAACAGGTAGCCTGATTTCTACCAAGGACCTAACTCCTGATGTCCAGCTGCCTTCTGAAAGATGTATACAAAATCTGACGCCACAATTCTTTTACAACGTAATTTATTACTTTAAATGTTGCCAGTCTTTGATGTCGTCTTTTCAAATTTATTTATTTTATTTTATTTTATTTTATTTTTTGAGACGGAGTCTCGCTCTGTCGCCCAGGCTGGAGTGCAGTGGCCAGATCTCAGCTCACTGCAAGCTCCGCTTCCCGGGTTTATGCCATTCTCCAGCCTCAGCCTCCGGAGTAGCTGGGACTATAGGCGCTCACCACCTCGCCTGGCTAGTTTTTTGTATTTTTTAAGTAGAGACGGGGTTTCACTGTGTTAGCCAGGATGGTCTTGATCTCCTGACCTCGTGATCCGCCCGTCTCTGCCTCCCAAAGTGCTGGGATTACAGGCTTGAGCCACCACGCCCAGCCTTATTTATTTATTTATTTATTTATTTTGAGACGGAGTCTCCCTCTGTCGCCCAGGTTGGAATTGGCACAATCTCAGCTCACTGCAACCTCTGCCTCCTGGGTTCAAGTGATTCTCCTGCCTCAGCCTCCTAAGCAGCTTGGATTACAGGCACCCGCCACCACATCCAGCTAATTTTTTTTTTTTTTTAAGTAAAGATGGCATTTCACCATGTTGGCCAGGCTGGTCTCAGACCTCAGGTGATCCACACCCCTCAGCCTCCCGAAGTGCTGGGATTACAGGCATGAGCCACAGCACCTGGCCTGACATAAGTCTTTAAAAAATCTTTTTTTGAGACAGTGTCTCACTCTACCGCCCGGGCTAGAGTGCAGAGGCACAATCACAGCTCACTGCAGCCTCGACCTCCCAGGCTCAAGCAATCCTCCCACCTCACCTTCAGCCTCCCAGGTAGCTGGGACTACAGGTACATGCCACCACACCTAGCTAATTTTTAAATTTTTTGTAGAAACGGGGGTCTCGGCCAGGCATGATGGCTCACGCCTGTAATCCCAGCACTTTGGGAGGCTGAGGCGGGTGGATCATTTGAGGTCAGGAGTTCGAGACCAGCCTGATCAATACGGTGAAACCTCATCTCTACTAAAAATACAGAAATTAGCCGGGCATGGTGGTGGGCACCCGTAATCCTAGCTGCTTGGGAGGCTGAGGCAGGAGAATCACTTGAACTCGGGAGGCAGAGGTTGCAGTGAGCCAAGATGGTGCCACTGAACTCCAGCCTGGGCAACAAGAATGAAACTCCTTCTCAAAAAAAAAAAAAAGAAAGGGAGAAAGGGGGGTCTCACTGTGTTGCTCAGACTGGTCTTGAACTCCTGGCCTCAAGTGATCCTCTGGCCTCAGCCTCCCAAAGTCCTGGGATTACAGGCATGAGCCATTACCTCACCTGATCTGACATAGTCCTAAATAAGGAAATTAATTATTTACAATGTGGGGGGCAGGGGTGAGGGAACCTAAAAGTCCAACAACAGAGAAGTGGTTAAGAAAATTACAGCCATTATAATGTTTGCCAAACGTGCCCACATTAAAACAAAAAATTTTAACAATTTTATGTTAACGTTAAGTGAAACAAAGCAAGTTAAAAAGTTTGCACAGCATATGATCTCATGTTAAAAATATACTAACACAGTGAAACCCCATCTCTACCAAAAATACAAAAAATTAGCTGGGTGTGATGGCACGTGCCTGTAGTCCCAGCTACTAAGAAGGTTGAGGCAGGAAAATTGCTTGAACCCAGGAGGAGGAGGTCGCAGTGAGCTGAGATCGCGCCACTGCACCCAGTCTGGGTGACAGAGCGAGACTCTGTCTTTAAAAAAAAGAAAAAATATATATATATGTACATATGTGTGTATGTGTGTGTGTGTGTGTATACAGAAAAAAAGACTGCAAGAATATTTTCCAGAATATAACAGTGTGCTTCTGGGTGGGAGAATTATGGTTTGCAGTTTTCAAAATCATAGTTTGCAATATTTTTCCAATGCTCTGTAATTAACATACATTATTGCTATAACAAACTTTAAATATTTTAAAAATGCATATATTCTGATTAATTGCTAGAATTTCTCAACCCCTGCCTCATTTTATTAATTGCAGAAAAAGATGAATCAAGGTCCAAGAGAGCTATTAATAGAATTTCCACAAGAAGGAAAAGCAAAAAAATAAGACAAATATATTAAAATTCTGTTTCAGGATCTGAGTCCTGATGGAGAAATCCCCAGAAGTAGAACCGTATTGAAATTCCAGTAACATCATCACGCTTTTCACAACAGTACACCAAAAACTTACAGAAGGCTCTGTTGGCAGCAAGGAGTTAGTAAATCTCATAACCACTTGGGTCCCCATCTTCAAAAGTCCCTAGAAGAGATGAATCAGGGCCACCTTAAAACAGGAAGAATAAGAAATGTACAAAATAACAGGCCAGGAAAAAAAAAATTTAAAGCTAAACTAACCTAGTTGGGGCCAGGCCCCTCCCCAAAACCTACCAACTTAAGTCATCTTGAAGTATCGGAAACAGGACCCTAGTTAGCAGGAAGTCCAGCTGAAGATATTACAAGCACAACAGGGCTATCCCAGTGGCATTTGAAAATTTTTTTTTTTTTTTTTTTTTAGAGAGATAAGGTCTCGCTCCGGCACTCAGGCTGGAGTGCACTGGCGCTGTCATAACTCACTGCAGCCTTTAACTCCTGGGCTCAAGAGATCCTCCCACCTCAGCCTCCCAAGTATCTAGGACCACAGATGTGCACCACCACACCCAGCTAACCCAGTGGCATTTTTTTTTTTTTTTTTTTTTTTTTTTTTTTTTTTTT